>NC_138778.1:117880831-118033331 GCF_965119305.1 Pelophylax lessonae
AGAGAGAAAGAGAGAAAGAGAGAGAAAGAGAGAGGAAAGTAGAGAAAGAGAGAGAAAGAGAGAGAAAGAGAGAGAGAAAGAGAGAAAGAGAAAGAGAAAGAGAAAGAGAGAGAGAGAGAGAGAGAGAGAGAGAGAGAGAGAGAGAGAGAGAGAGAGAGAGAGAGAGAGAGAGAGAGAGAGAGAGAGAACAGGGATAAGATTTGGAGGCTAAGTGGGAGGGAAGAAGGAACATAGTTGAGGTAGAGGTGTAAGTGAGTGTGCTGTTTCAATGCCACAGCAACATTGGAAATTTTAGTCCTTGCTAGTTATTCCAATATTAAAGTAGATTCAAAAGATCTTAGGCCAAAATCCAATATGAATACAGCATATATAGTGAAAGGGCAATAATACATACAAGGTATAATCAAACATTTAATATTTTGTGGTGCCCATGGTGCCCTAGGTTGCCTCCGTTTATCAATCAATACATCAATGTGTAAAGACAGATGTCAAACAGCAATAACCTAATTTATTTACTCAGCATAAGCACTAGAACTGTTAAATTCCAACCCATTCTGTCCACCCTTCAATATTTTAAATGTTGCTTTTTGTGCAGTTTATAATGTAAGTAATAAAAGTCCAATTTACATGTAGTTAACACAGGAGGAGTTTCCATGTTGATGAAAAAGTGCTATGCTTTTTCCGGAACAACATCCACTTCCTAAGAAACAGTGACCCACGCACATTAATTACGCTACACTGTTTCTAAAGATCATCACAATTTATATTCGTTCCCAATTATAAACACATTGCTCTTAAAGATTTCCAGATAAATATGGGTTACTAATTAAATATATACATATGCTTACATTTTATGTATAAATCTTCTACTGCTATCTACAGCTGTGAACATTATGTCCATTGGTGTGCTGTGGTGCCATTTGTTCTGCAACGCACTTTGCTAATGGACATGTATTGTAGCGCAGTGCAATGCACTTATCTGCTGGTACATTGGGCAGCTCATTCAAGTGGATGCAATGCACGTAAACACAATGCAAAGATGTAGCTGGGCCCTAAAATAAGTCAAAGTAACCAAACAAATTTAGGCAAACTAGTCAAATGATGATAAAAGATAAAACTGGTTGGTATGGATTATAGAACTTGACACATAGAGGGTGAATTACTAAAACGGTGGTGCAGCTGTGCATAGAAACCCATCAACTTCCAGGTTTTTTTTTTGTTTTTTTTGTCAAAGTTTAATTAAACAAGCTGATTGGCTACTATTCACAGCTGCATCAGATTTTTCACTCTCCAGTTTTAGTAAATCAACCCCATAATCATTTTACTTTGACTGAATGTTAAACCGAAGCTAACAGTCTAGTTTTTGTCTGCATGTTGAACTCCTGACCAGGTATTTCTGTTTCTTCCCACTAATGTGTTTGCACTCTTGCTCCAAGAGCAGACATCATGCAGGTATCACACATTTTAGACTTGGTTCTCATCATGGGGAATGTGGCATTGTAGGGTTGACATACCAGTTTGGTTTGGTCATGGTTGTGAAGGCTAGAGCACGCAACTACACGTAATCCTATTGCTTGAGACCTAGAGTAAAGTTATAGGATTCCATTTACTGGTTGCACCTTTTATTTAATTATTACAGGTACTTATATAGCACCATCAATTTACACAGCACTTCACATATACTGTATGTATACATAGCACTGAAAGAAAAAAGAAGGTACCTTCTTTTTTGTTCTGTCCTTATTCGGTGCTTTACAGATACTGTATAGAGACTGATTCACATCAGTCCCTGCCATCAAAGAGCTTTCAATCTAACGTCCCTAAAGCCCCGTACACACGAGTCGAGATTCGGACGGGAATTTTCGTCCGACGACCGATCTGTCAATTTTCGGCTTGTTAGTATGATGCTTCCGACAACCGACTCTGACTTTTCGGCCGAAAAAATCCTGGTGTGCAGGCTATATAATTTTTGTCGACCATCAAAACACGTCCGATTTTCGTCTCATTAGTACAGATTTCGATGGGGAAAAATCTTATGAGCAAGACTAGGCATGCTCAGAGATGAAAGTACACATACAAAGCAATCCAACACATGACATCACTTCTGAAGTAGAATTCTGTCGTGCGGGAAAATTCGTGTGCAGTCTAGAGCACATTCCAACCAACAGACACCACTCTGGACAAAAGACAGACGACCGGTCGGCGGAAATTCGTTGCGTGTGTACGAGGCTTAACTCACATTCACTCATACAAACACATACTAGGGCCAGTTTAATCAGGAGCCAATTAACCTTCAAGCATGTCTTTTGGAGTGTGGGAGGAAACCGGAGAAAACCAACACAGGCACAGGGAGAACATGCAAACTCCAGACAGATAGCACCATGGTTGGGATTCGAACCAATGACCCCAACGCTGCAAGGCCAAAGTGATAACCACTTAGCCACTGTGACCTCAAGGAAACCCACCCTTTTAAAGGAAACGTGTACTATGAGAAATACAGTGCGGAAACGACCGTTGCCAACGACTTTCTGAAAATGTTAGTTTGCACACAGACTAGATTGTTAGTGCTCCTGATTTGCATACTTTTCCTTATTCAGTCAAAGCAAACCACCTCCTGTGCTTGAGTGTGATGCTTAGAAACCAATTGAATTTCTCCCATTGTGTAGTCATCTAAAGTCACCACACTTTGCTGCCTTTGGAGGGCTAGAGAAGCCCAAAAACACAGCACTGAAAGAAAAAAGAAGGTACCTTCTTTTTTGTTCTGTCCTTAGTCGGTGCTTGAGAAAGCATTTAAGCCACTGGATCAGCATGGTTGCCCAGCAATGAGCATTTTCAGAAGGGGAAGTAAGCAATAACCACCATGTTCTATCACAAAAGATTTAGAGTCCATTCACACTAACGCGATTTGTCAGGCGACTTGTCAGCCTGACAAGTCGCGGTCCCTCGCGGTCCATTGACTGCTACAGGACCTGTTCTAATAGGAGCGACACAAGTCGTCCTGTACTACTTCGGGGCGACCTCGGAGCGACTTGCATAGACATTCATTATATGAAGTCGCGGTGCACGGGACTTCACAAGTCGCCCCCGAAGTAGTACAGAGTCGTGCCGCGGTAGTGTGAATGCGGGCTAACTTTAAGGGCAATAAGTTCTGATGGAAGCAGCTATTCTGGGACCCCTGAGCCACACACTAGTTCCAAGATTGACTGAAATATGTCTAACTTAAAAGGTTTAGCTTCAATGCCTAGAACGAATTAAGCAGTAAAGTAGTAATGCCTGCTTCTGTTGGAGGCTTTGAGTTAGGTATTTTGCTTTGTGCAAAGTTCTCCAAAAGGTTAATGCAGGTTTATCAAATTAATTGTATAATCAAATATTCTAATGATCGCTTGTATACGGCCGACTGCATACTGAGATGTGCGCTCCCTCTAGCAAATTACATTATCACGAGGGAACAGGATGACACGAATTGTGGAATAGCAGGGTCACATAAGAGTCAGGCCCTCACCCTGAAATCGCACTTCTAATTGGAAGTAGGTCAAGAATGCAGTCTTGGTGGTTCAGGAGTCAGTTCCTGAAGAACTAGTAATGAGTGCTGATAAGACAAGGATTATTAGGGAGATGGGGCAGTAGAGGTGGGCGATGAATGAGAAACCTGTTACAGTATTTCAAGGAATCAGGATAAATGAGAACTCCTAATGAGATGCTGTAGATGATAGGTGGTGGGGGAACAGAGCAACACACAGCTGTAGGGTGAACGGGAGAGTCATATAGTGATTTGTCACTTGATAGGAGACATAAAAGAAAATGAATAAGGGTATAAAAGAGGACTGCTGGAGATGAAGAGGGTGAGTTGCTGTGGCTTAGCAACAATGGCTTATACAAGGAAGCTGGAAGAGATAGAGACTTGTTAGATCCTGCACTTACAGTAATTTAAGGGCTTTGAGAACAGTTATAGGATGTTTTACAAAATTACAGCTATACCAGACAATTTAAGAGTCAGATGAGGACAGTGACAGTAGAATAGAGATCTTGGTGCAGTTTAACCTAGGTCTTCAATTTTCTTTAAAACCCAGGAATAAAAACTGTAATAAAATTGTAAATCCCTGCTCCTTGATGTGGTGGCTACATTCGTTTTTGTTTTCCTTTGATGATCCTGCCAGTAACAGTTCCTGTCCTAAGGTGACAGTATTCACTTACTTTGTGCATTGAAGTTATGGAGAAGCAACCTTATCAATCAATCTGGGACAGAAAATGTGTCCGGTCTACAGATCACCTTCACCCTCTTCTCATCGAAAGGTGGAAGGTGTTGTGCAGTCCACAGGGTTGATAGGCAGAATTGTCAGTTCCCTACAAGAAATCATTAGCTCACCTGAACTCTGACACTTCAACAGGTTTGCGTTTGTACTTATCAAAACAGATATAACAAAACACGTCTAATGTCCAGTATATCCATTGGTCGTTGTTATGGCTTACATCATTGGCGTACCTAGCACATCTGGCACCCAAGGCTGGTCTTTTTTCTTTTTTTGCACAACCCCCCCCCCCCCCCTCCATAAAAAATGACGAGCTATTTTGGCAAATTGCATCAATAGTGGGAGGGGCTTAAAGAGCATATGCTTTAATGACAATGCCAGAAGCGAAAGTGCAACAGACATGTACAATCCTCAGCACTCTCATGTTGATAAAATTAAACCTCTATTACATATGCTTTACTATACACAGCCAACCTTAAAAAAATGTGATGTACCTAAAGTGCAGCAGTCAGGAGTTTGAAATATAAAAACACAGGGGAATTTAAAACTCGAGCAGACAGAATCTGGAGCGGCTGTGCATGGCAACCAATTAGCTTCTATCTTCTATTTATTTAGGCTTTGAAAATGAAAGCTATGAGCTGATTCGTTGGCATGCACAGCTGCTCCAGATTCTGACTGCTTCGGTTTTGATAAATTCCCCTAAGGGCTCATTCAGACTTGATCCATGCTGAGCCACTTATTGATGCGTTTGTATCCGCCTCAGAGCTGCATGCTGGCAGCCCATAAAAGTGGGTGTACAGATCCCAATGTAGACACTGTGTTCTGATCCATGCACCTATTCCTGCCCACGTGTCAAATTTTCACATGCAACCAAGTCCGTGCAGCCACTGTACCCCACCTGACTTTAATATGACTCTCCGCACAGGTGTTCAATATTCCCACATGGGGCACAGATTCTAAAACCCCTTGTGAATGAGGCCTAATTGTCACATGGGTCAGATAGCAGGAAAGTGGAGAGGTCAGGTATTTAATAAATCTGCTACACAACCTGTCTTTCTGCTCCTGTTTGGCATTACTTGCAACAATTGATAAATGTCCCCACCAAACTCACTGACTTCGGGCTCACGCTCCAGGGCCCTGGCAGGCTCTCCCTCAGTCCAGGGCCTTTTCTGCACCCCCTCACCTAATTCAGGGCCTTTGCCACACCAACTCCCTTTTCCTAGTCCAGGGTCTCCTCTGCAACCCCCCCCCCCCCCCCCCCCGAGTCCAGGTACTCCTCTGCACCCCCACTTCTAATCCAGGGCCATGCCAGACCAAACCTTTTTCCTAGTCCAAGGCCCTCTTTGTAAGCCCCCCCAGTCTAGTCCAGGGGCTTTGCCACACCAACCCTCCTTACCTATTCCAGGGTCTCTCCAAACAACCTCCCCTCTCTTCATTCAGGGGCCTTTGTCACACAAACCCCTTCTCCTAATAGATGGCTTCAAATTCCAGACAGGCTCACCCCTGTAAATTTGTGCTTGGATTGGGATGCCTCACTCTGCCAGAAAAGGTGCACTGCGTTGGCAGGACTTATGTAGGAGGTGGGTGACCTCACAGTGCACCAGCGCTCCCCTCCTCAGGACCGCTCAATAGAAAATTATTACTGAGCGAAGCTTCATCTGTTGCAACATCCTAAACAACAGTATCTGTAGCATCATTTAAGAAAGCTTTTCTATTGGGCAGGTGGTCGGAGCTGAGTGATTCAGCACTGGTATGCTGTAAGGTCCCCCTCCTCCTGCATGAGTCCCGCCCACCCAGTCTGTGTCTTTTCTGACAGTTAGGCATCCCAGGTGAAGCACAAAGAGAGTGACTCCACAGCCACCTGAACACTTTGACTTTAGTGGGACGGGCACTCCCGGCCTTCCCACGTGCATACACAAAAATACAAACGAGTGATTAGGTCCTGCACGTGTATGTAGACAGTGATTGCGCCACACATGCAAGGTATCACCGCAAACATCAGTGTGACCAATCATTCTAGGGCTGGAATTCACAAATAACTCAATAATGATATCCTGTAATGGCTTTGAAGGCAAATGCTGTAAAAAATTTTAGGTTTGTTGCAATTTAATGGGCGTACCCAATTTTGAGTTTTGACAGATAACTATTTCCTCAAAGCAATATCAATGCAATATCATTTTTTTTACCAGAAAATTGGGTTATTTATTTTATTATTATTATTATTAATGTGCACTAAAATGTTATGTTTTTTTTTTGTGAAAATTTGCATTTGATAAACGGCTGCACAAATATTATGCAGCAGAAATAATAATTTTCTGTCATAAAATGCTGCTTTTAACACATGTGAAAAAGTAGAAATTACCCTAGATAGCAAGTGGTTTAAGTAAACTTGTCACAGGTGACCTTGTTCTGGAATGCTGGGGTTTGAGGTTGCTGGGCCGGCACCAGCAATTCGGCATCAGGGGACAAGACCAGGTCAACGCGGGATGTCGCTAAAAAAAAAGAAAAATGGATTCTGTTCATCTGGCCGACTCGGCGAAGTGCGACATATTCCTTTGTTTTGAGGAACTGCTGGGTGCGCACTTGAAGCCTGAACTCCGTGAGAAAATTTGGAAAGGTGAGTATGTGGAGATATTCTCTCTGCTACCCCTGGAGAAATTTATTTGGATAGGCTCTAGCCAGGGGAGGGCATGAAGGAGGACGAGGAGAAACGGCGTTACAGGCTTATTCCGTGCACTTTCCCGAATTGGCTACAGGCGTTTGCCATAATGGTGAGTGTATTGGGGAGAAGAATCTGGAACATTGTTACGCTCTCTTTTGTTACCTTGATGCCATTAGCGAGGTCCACAGGGTCTAAGGTGGCTCGGTATGGTTGCGTTACATTCAACAGTTCCACCAGAGGAGAGCCATCTGCCCGTCCTTGCGGTGGGACCACAAGGACATTAGCCTATGGATGCAACTGATGACCTTGGCGCGGGCTTCTAATCAGGTTTTTTCTGGGGGGGGCCTGTGGAGTGACTAACCCCAGAAAACTGGCCACAATGAAGCAAGGTTTCAGCTGTCAGTATGAGGGATACTGCAAGTTTGGGGGGCCTGCCGTTTCAAGCATGAATGCTCCAGCTGCAGAGGTTCTCATCCCTTGTCCCGCTGCTTCAAGAATGGTAAGGGCCGTGCCGGTGAGTCTGCAAACAAGAGGGAAGACGCCAGTGAGGGTGGAAAGATACCCGGAATGGGATGCTGATCGACTGCTAGAGGTGGGTTTTTCAGGAGGGTTTTTTCCTACCTTTCCTACGGTTTCTGAAAAGTTGTAGAAGGAAGTGGCTTTGGCCCATACGAGTGGCTCTTTCGCCTTGGAGCCTTTGTCGGATTTGGTCATCTCGTTACTGGGGTTTGCGCCTAATAAGAAAACCAAAAAGTTTAGCCTTATTCACCACCTTTCCTTCGCTGGGGGGGGGGGGGGGTCGGTCAATGACACGACTGATACAGAGGCGTGTACAGGGTCGTACACTTCCTTTGATGCAGCAGTTTTCTGGGTTTGGCGCTATGAGAGAGGCAAAGTCCGACATGGAGTCTGCATTTCAGCTCCTTCCAGTGCATCCGGAAAATTTTTCACTTGCTAGGCTGTTGGTGGCAAGAGGCGTATTATGTGGATCGTTGCCTTACTATGGGCTGTTTTAGTTCATGCGCTTTGTTCTAGACAATTAGTTCCTTTATAGAATGGGTAGCCCGGGATATCTCCAGAGTTAATTTGATTATCATCCATTATTTGGCTGATTTCCTTTGTGAGGGACAGCCAGCTTTCAAGGTATGTGCAGTTCTCCTTGCTACGTTGCAGCACATCGCTGTTCGCTTTGGGATTACCTTGGCAGCAGAAAGGTCAGAGGGCCTGACCACCATTATTAGCTTCCTAGGCATAGTTCAGGACTCTTGCACTATGTAGTGTCCTTTGCCGGAAGATAAGCTTGTGGCCCTCAAGGTGGAGGGTCATGGGATTCTGGGACTATGGAAGATTCAGCTTCGTAGACTGCAGTCCTTGCTGGGCAAGTTGAATTTTGCATGTCGTATTAGCCCATGGGCAGGGTTTTTTGGTCGACAGCTGTTGGCGGCTATGGCAGGGGCATAGTCGCTCGCTCATTTTGTGTGTCTTACTAAGGACCATCAGGAGGACTTGCGGGTGTGGCACAGTTTCTTGGAATCTTTTAATGGGCGGTCATTGTGGCTATCTGGGCCAGTGAGCAACTTTGACCTGGAACTTTACACAGACGCTACCGGTTTGACTGGTTAGGGGGCCTTTTTTTTCCAGGGTCGCTGGAGTGCTAGGCCTTGGCCGCGTTCGTGGAAAGAGGAGGGTCTTCTCCGGAATCTGGTGCTCCTGGAATTGTTTCCAGTGGTGCAGGCTGTGGAAGTTTGGGGCGAGGCTTTCCAGAATTTGAAGGTGCGTTTTAACTGTGACGATATGGGAGTGGTGCAGGCCATTAACTGTATCACGGCTTCGTTGCCACCCATGGTCCAGCTTCTGCGGCACCTAGTTCTACGCTGTCTTTAGTTCAAATGCTTTTCTTTATGCTGTACACATCCTGGGGGTCCATAATTGTGTAGCTGACGTGTTGTCTCAATTTTAGTGGGGCAGGTTCCAGGAGTTGACGCCGGCAGCAGAGCAACGTGGGGTCCCTTGTCCCGACTGGCTGTGCGAGATTGCCTTGGGGTCATCGCCAGATGGATCAGAAGGTCAGTGAGTGAGGCGACCTGGGCGGCATATGAAAAGGTATGGTGGAAGTGGCTGGATTTGTTGCAGCTGGCAGGGGTGGATCCGGAGGGGAGGTTGGGGGTCCTGTACTTTGTGGCAAGGAATCTGGAGTGGGGTGTGTCGGTGTCTGCCAGAGAGCGGAAGTTGTCGGGTTTGGCATGTTTCTTTAAACTCCAGGGGTGTTGCGATTTCAGTAAAGATTTTTGGGTCAGGCAGGCTTTAAATGGGTACCATCGGCCCCATACGTGCAGGGATACTAGGCGCCCTGTGTCATTTGCTATGCTACACATCATTTTCTCTCATCTGGGGTCATTGCGTTCCTCGCAGTACGAGGTTTCTTTGTTTAAAGTGGCATCTTACTTGCCTTTTTTGGAGCGTTTCAGATTAGAGAGCTTGTCAGTCCTTCGAGAAATGTGAAAGGGGCATGTTGGCTCAGGATGTCGAATGTGGGAAAGACATGGTTGCTTTGCTTCTCCGGAGGTCAAAAAATTGATCAGCCCGGCAGGGGTGTGCGATTTCAGCTGTTTGCTAAACCGGCTTCATCCTTATGCCTGGTGGGTACAGTGAAGGAGTTCCTATCCGTACACCCGTTTCAGGCTGGGTCATTTTTAATGCGTGCTGATGGGACGCCTTTATCTAAATTCCAATTTGTTTCTATCTTCTGCAATGCTAGCCATACACTAGCCGAAAAATCGTTTGAAAATATGTCATTTGGTCCGATCTTTTGTTTTTCGTCCAGTTAATGGGAACAAATAGAAAATCGTTTTTAACTTTTCAGAGCCGAAAAATCGAAGGAACAGTTTGGAAAATTCTGCTGAACGAACGATAAATCGAAAGGTTAATGTGTTTCTCGGCTGAACTGTTTGCACTAGGCATATGTGACAAACTGAACGAAAAACGTCCATTGAAGGATTTATCGTTTGAAATTTGGTCATTACATGATGTCACAATCGTCTGCTCTCACATCCGATTTTTCGTTTTTTGAAAAAGAGTTTGAACGATTTTTCAGCTACTGTATGGCCAGCTTAAGTGTCTAAGGGCATCGGGTTTGGAGGATAAACAATACTCCTCGCTCTCCTTCTGCATCGGGGCGGCCATGGAGGCCGCATGGTGGGGGTTGGGCGAGGAAGCTATAAAGCAGGTTGGTCAGTCGGATAGGTGAGATTTTAGCTCTACGTTCGCCCTCATTTGTTGTCAGCTTAAAGGGGGGGGGGGAGGGGGTCTCTACATGTGTCTTGGCGTTCGAAACATCTTTGTTGCAGTTACTCGTTTTGGTGTTATGTGGTGTTTGTTCTTTTTCTTTCAGGTGGCATTACGTGCCTTGTCTGGATCATGGACCACTCATATGTGTTTTGGGGGGGCCAGGCGAGAAGACGTTAGGCCTAATGGTAGGCAACTGGACATTTAGGGCAGGTAGTTTTTACCCACTGGTTAAGGGTGCCAGGCATGATGTGGAGCAGGACGGTGCCAGAAGTGCATTGCTTTGCTCGCTTGGATAAACCACCTGATATTCTGTTGCTCCATGTTGGCAGCAATGATTTGGGAGTCAGGTCCATGCGGGAGCTATCCGGGATGTCAAAGTTTGATTTCCTGTGGCTTCGCACTGCCTTTCCTGACATGCTTGTCTTGTGGTCCATAATGGTTGCTCGGACATCTTGGTGCTTGGCTAGGTCGGTAAAACGGCTTAACAAGGCCCGCAAAAAAAAGTAAAAATAGGGAAGTGGGTGGATTTGTCATTCGTAATGGGTGTCCGGTCATCCGTCATCTAGAATTGGAAATGGATACTTGCAGTTACCTTAGTGGTGACGGTGTACACCTCAATGCTGTGGGGATTGATTTGTGGGCTTTTGGGTTGCAGGACGGTATTCAGCATGCTTTGAGGGTGTGGAGGTGCACTCAAGGGTAAGGGCTTACCCTTGTGTGCTGTGGCGGTTGTTGGCCTTAGCTGGCGGAAGAAAAACTAGGATAAGGTAAATTCGGGACCCATCGGTGGTAGGTGTCCCTCTGCTGTATCCCAGTTAACGTCGGTTTAGCTGGAATATGATACTGGGTGCACTGCGTTTAGTGTGTTGTCTCCGAGCCGGTGTGTTGTGGCTGAAGGCCTAATATTATGGTAAAAGGTCCCTCAGTGCAAAGTTGGAACATATTGTAGCTTGGGGTGCCTTCAAAGACCCACTGGCTTAGTTACTGATATCTTTCTGTAATAAGGAATGTTTTATCGTTTATGTAAATTTAAGGTTATTTGTTAATAAAGAGGCTGCTACGGCCATTTATCGCTCCATTCGTTTTGTGGTCTCCATTAATTGTTAGTAATGGAAGGAGTCAGGGTGGAGTATGGGGTATGGCTGGGCAGTCATTGGCTAAGGTTGGGGACATCTGTTCTACACTGTTCAAGTGAGGCCCGGAGTGAAAAATAAAATAGCGTAGGGTAGGCATGACAGGGTGAAGAGGGGAGCCAAGACAGAAGGGGTTACCGTCAGGTTTTGTTTAGTAGGTAGAGGGCTTACCTGATTGAGGTATCCTGTGGCTGGGGTGGGGTCTAGGGCAGTTTTAGGAGGGGTGCCTCAGCCCTAGCTTCCAGACGAGCCAACGGACGCAGGAAGCCGCTTCCCACCCACTCTCCCTCTTTTTCGGGTCAGTTTTCTCATCAGGAGCAGTGGGATTGATGGATGTCGTGGCAGTGGGGCAGTTATTGGTCTTTGCTTGCGGAAGAAAAACTAGGATAAGGAAGGGTTCAGGACCCATCGCTGGTAGGTGTCCCTCTAGTGTATTCGTGTGTTAACGACAGTTTAGCTAGAATATGGCACTGGGTGCACTGCGGTTAGGGTGTTGTCTCGTGGCTGGAGGCAGGGTTGTAACTACAGGGGTTGCAATTGCAACTGGGCCCCATGCTCCAAGGGGCCTGTGCGGCTCCCCTGTACACCTGGATAGGAAGGGTGGCAGGGGCAGCATGTAGAGAAATCACTGTCCTCCTTTTTCCTCCTGTAGCTGCAGGAGGAAAATGGAGGAGATTGGTTCCTCTGTATGCTGCCCCCGCCGCTCCTTCTATCCAGTTCACTTGTGTTCTGCTGTCTCTGGGCTCCTGTGTGCTCCCCTGATCCCCCCCCCCCCACTGTGCTCCCCCCCCCCCACTGTGCTTCCAGCTTCCTCCCTCCCCTCTCCTGCCGGCTGCTGCACACTAGAGAATCAGGAAGGGGTTAGTAAATATGTAATTTGCCAGCTCCTTCCTTTTCTGAATGAACAGAGTCGTTGTCAGTGACATTGTAAAAAAATAAAATAAAATGATAAAAAATAAAATAAAATACCAAAAAAGAAAAACTACTGACAACAGCGGGTGAACTTCCAGGATCGCAAAGATCACACTTGCAACCAGGCCCTGGCATTCCACCACCGTGGAGGCCCCAAGATGGCAGGAAGGGGGCCCACCGCAGAACTTGTGAAAGGGTCCCACTGCGGGACCGTAATAAAGGGCTCCGCAACGAGAGTAAAGGGCCCCAGGGTCAGTGGGAAGAGCCCCAAGCTTGAAGGGAAGGGCCCCAGCCAGGGGCTCTTCATGGTTTCTTGCACTTGGACCCTGAAGGTTCTAGTTACGCCTCTGGCTGGAGGCCTATTATGGTAAAAGGTCCTGCAGTGCATAGTTGGAACATACTGTAGCTTGGGGTGCCTTCAAAGACCACCTGGCTTAGTTACTGATCTATTTCTGTTATAAGGAATGTTTTATCTTATCGTTTATGTTAGTTTAAGTTTATTTGTTAATAAAGAGGCTGCTACGGCCATTTATGACTCTATTCATTGTGTGGTCTCTATTAATTTTAAGTAATGGAAGGGGTTGGGGTGGAGAATGGGGTATGGCTGGGCAGTCATTGGCTAAGGTTGGGGACATATGTTCTACACTAGTTATGCATCACACACACACACACACACACACACACACACGCGCTGCCTCGCAGGGGAAGAGACCCCAGGAGAGAAACTTCTGATTGGACCCTCCCAAACGTTTATATTCTCACCAGCCAGACCTTCTGGGCCTCGCTCCAAGGAGTTAGCTAAGGTTGGATAAGTGTTCATAAATTCAGAGACCCTGCTACACTATACAGCATCTGGAACATTCTTCCACAGGCAGGCAGAAGCAATCGGCCACCAGGTTTAGGGTTCAAACTGACCAGACCTTACAAGCAAATTGCAGCTCAGCTGTCTACAGCAGAGCTATACCCTTGGGCTACGTTCACATCAAGGCTTTGCTATTTTATAGGTGTTTTACATGCGTTTTTATAAGCGTTTTTTGCAGGTGTTTGGAGGAAGGCATTGACATCTAACAAAAACCTGTAATCTGCTTAAAAAGAAGCTCATGTACTTTTTGGAGCGTCAGTCGTTTTGCTCAAGACGTCGGAACGCTCAGATGTGAACAGGGGCCATTGAAATGAATAGGATTTGTCTTGTTGGTCGTTTTTTGAGCTGATCCTTAGAGCTGAAAAACGCCTACATGTGAACTTAGCCTAAAGTTTGCCAGCCCAGGGCAGGGACACTACATCTTAATTATCAGCAGGTGTTGCTTGAGACCAAAAAGTTATTTGACATGTTCCTCCATGTTAACCACTTAAGCCCCGGAAGATTTTACCCCCTTCCTGACCAGGGCCTATTTTGCGATTCGGCACTGCGTGTCTTTAATGGACAATTGCGCGGTCGTGCGACGCTGTACCCAAATGAATTTGGCGTCCTTTTTTTCCCCACAAACAGAGCTTTCTTTCGGGGGTATTTGATCACCTGTGCGATTTTTTGATCATGCGCTATAAACAAAAAAAAGAGCGTAAATTTTGCAAAAATAACAATATTTTTCACATTTTTTTATATGAAATTCCCCCCCCCAAAAAAATGTAAAAATAAAAATTTAACATTTTAGGCCACTTTTTTTTTTTACCATATGTTTGGTAAAAAAAATTGCAAAAAGCGTATTTTGATTGGTTTGCGCAAAAGTTATTGCGTTTACTAACAAAGGGAACGATTTTTGTCATTTTTGTTGTTTTTTTTTTTTAACGCGTAATGGCGGCGATTTTTTTTGCAGGACTGCGACATTGGGGCGGGCAGATCGGACCCTTGATGGACATTTTTGACACTTTTGGGGTTACCAGTGACATTACTACAGTAATCAGTGCTATATATATGCACTGTTACTGTAAAAATGACACTGTGAGGGAAGGGGTTAACTTTATTGGAGAGGGAGGGGTTAAGTGTGTCCCTAGGGGCGTGATTCTAACTGTCATTGGATGTGGCTGTGTGTGTAACAGCACAGATCTACGGTCCTACATAGCAGGACCGAGTGATCTGTGCTTTTACACAGGGGAGACTGACAGGCGGCTTTGTTTACATTAGCCGCCTGCCCTTCTCCCTCTCTACCCGACGATCGCGAGTGACCGGCGGACATCGGGTCCGCCGGTCACACGCGCGGGCTTCCTAGTGAACGAGCGGGGGTGGGAGTGTGCCTCCGGCGGCGCGCGCTCGCCCCCTATTGGCTCCCAGGCTAGTGACGTAATGGTACGTCACTTTGCCTGGGAGGGGCTGATCGCCGCAGTATATAGTCGGGCGGCGGTCGGCAAGTGGTTAAAAAAGTTTAGAAAGGCTGATGTAAATCATGGAAGTCAGATGCCTGCGTACTTGTTGCAGGTTAGTGACATAAAGTACTGAAGAAAGAGTCAGCATGACAGCCAGAACACTAGTTCCTTAGGACATGTCAGTATTGGCAGCCTTTGTGTTTTCTCATGACAGGTTTTCTTTATTCATTCAATACAGTAAGGTACAGCTAGTTGTCTTCTGAACAGACTGCAAAAAGGTTTTCTACAGAACCAAGGAGAAGACTGACAATTAACTGAATGATACAAGAATGGCTAATTTTAAATTTGATGTCTATAAATATGCTGTAAGTCTATGAACAGAGCATCTATCCTTATTGAGCGCCTGGCAAAGCACTGCAGATATCTTTATATTGGAAGGTCGGCTGGCATGTCAGACTGCACACAAAGCACTCTATTTACCCTACAATAGTGGATGGCCACAAGGCCATTTATTAGGTTTTTATTTTATCTGAGAGAACCCTGTAAACCAGGCACTAATTTTAGGGAATACAGTCGCTAAACGTTATGAATATATGTGAAAGGTGATTTTTTCATGTCATTGCAAGGGTTTTGCTAATACAGCAATCATACAAAAATCTTCACTAATGTACAGTATATGCAAACCATCACCTTTAAAACATTCAGTTTAAAATACTGTAGCAATGAAAGGCAAAGCATTTATGTATAGACCTATAAAAAAAAAAAAAAACAGAAATACCTTTTTTATAAGTAAGCACATTCTTTCTGTTCTCTGATGCATAAGAGCTGGGGGAGAAGAAACATCCTTACACTGAGCTTCCCAGTGAATAGTAGTGCAGCGGGGGGAGGGGGCGTCAGGACAAGTCTGATCATTGGAGCACAGCTAGAGGACTGACCATGCTGTGCTCTCATACCTAGTGTGGTCAGTTCTTAATCAGAAAGCACAGGGCCTGACAGGAACACCAGGGATTTCACACAAATGAAGCAAAACAAGAACAGGATACTTTTTTCATACAAGTACAACATATATCAGGACTAGGACATGTTGGATTTACATATTCTTTAACCACCTGCTGACCGCCAGCAGTACATATACTGCAGCAGGTCGGCCTTGTCCCGCGAAAAGGCCCCCAGGCACCCGCAATTGCTCCCTGTGGAGACAGAACAGTGGTCTACTGTTGTAAACACAGCAGGCCGCTGTTCTGTCAGCAATGAACACAGGGCTCCTGTGTTCCTCCTATTTAGGGAACATAGCTCCCTGTGTTCATTCCATAAGCCCATTCCCCACACAGTTAGAAAGCACCCTCTAGGGACACATTTAACCCTTTGATCACCCCTGGTGTTAATCCGTTCCCTGCCAGTGTCATTAGTACAATAACAGTGCACATTTTTAGCACTGATTACTGTAGTAATGTCCCTGGTCCCCCCCAAAAGTGTCAAAAATGTCAGTTAGGGGTCCGATCTGTCTGCTGCAATGTCGCAGTCCCCTCTCATTAATCGCCGCTAATTACTAAAAAAAAAAAAAAAAATTAAATAAATGACAAATCTTTCCCCCTAGTTTGTAGACGCAATAACTTTTGTGCAAACCAATCAATATACACTTATTGAGATTTTTATTTTTTTTTAACCAAAAATATGTAGCAGAATACAAATTGGCCTAAAAGGATGAAAAAAAAAATTAGATTTTTACTTTTTTTTTATTGGGAATGTTATTTAGCAGATAATAAAAATTATTATTTTTTTTTTTTTTCAGAATTGTCACGATTTTTTTTTTTTTTTTTATAACGCAAAAAATAAAAACCACAGAGGTGATCAAAAACCACCAAAAGAAAGCTCTACTTGTGGGAAAAAAGGACATCAATTTTATTTGGGTACATCGTCGCACGACCGCACAACTGTCAGTTAAATTAACGCAGTGACGAATCGCAAAAAATGGCCTGGTCATGGTCATTAAGGTCCAGAAGTGGTTAAAGCTTAATTCTGAGAAACTTTAAAACTATCCCTTAACCGCTTAAGCCTCAGCCCTATTTCGGACAGTTTTGTTTACAAGATAAAATCAGTATTTTTTCCTAGAAAATTACTTAGAACCCCCAAACATTATATATATATATATTTTTTTTAGCAAAGACTCTGGAGAATAAAATGTCGGTCATTGCAATATTTTTTGTCACGCGGTATTTGCGCAGCGGTCTTTAAAACGCCTTTTTTTTGGAAAAATTTAGAAAAATCACATTTCACTGCATTAAAAAAATAATAACCAGTAAAGTTAGCCCATTTTTTTGTATATTGTGAAAGATGATGTCATACCGAGTAAATAGATACCCGACATGTTATGGTTTAAAATTGCTCACACCCGTGGGATGGCGACAAACTACGGTCAATAGAGATCTCAATGGGCGACGCTTTAAATTTTTTTAATGGTTACCAGTTTAGAGTTAGAGTGTAGCTCTTTTTTTTTAATTATTGCTCACGCTCTGGCGATCACAGCGATACCTCACATGTGTGGTTTGAACAGCGATTTCATTCGCGGCTCGACTTCCGTATACGTTTTTTTTTTCGTGCGTGAGCTAACGGTTTTCTATTTATTTTATTTTTTTTTAACTTTATTACAGGTTTTTAAAAAAAAGAAAAATCTGATCACTTTTATTGCTGTCAAAAGCAATGTAAACATCCCTTGCGACCCCAATATGCAGTGATAGGTACTCTTTATGGAGGGATCGAGGGTCTAAAAGACCCTCGACCCCTCCACTACACTTTCATGTATGCATACAGCTGTTTTTTAAATCTGCCGCCTTTTGCAGCAGAGTAACCCGGAAGTGACGTCATGGACGCCGCCTCCGGGTTACGTCATCGGAGACCCGATCGAAGCCGTTTATGGCTTTGATCGGGACTCCATCCAGCCGGCTGGGTGCTCGGGTCTCTCTGTTCAAAGTCACGGGAGGCGGCGGGAGGGGGGGAGTACGTCCCCTCCTGCTCACCCGGGTAACGATTGAGTGGCTCCCGAGCCGCATCGGTCGTTACTGACGGAAAGCCAACTTTCGGCTGTAAACCACGGTACCGGGATGGTGTCTCTAGCTAGAGGCATCATCCCGGTATAACACCGCAAAGTTTGCCGACGTAGCCCTACGTCACTTTGCGGTAAGTGGTTAAGCTGGATACACTATACAATTTTCTTTAGATTTTTTCCTTTAGACTTACCAAAACCATATAATGTGAGGTCAGAACTAAACACTTCCAATTTGTATGCAATCAGGCAGGCCCACGCACTACATAGTTGAAGGTAAATCGAATGGAAATCTACCAACAAACGTTGTATAGTGTGTATCCAGCTTTAGTGGGGATTTTACACTCTGGAGCAGGGTTTCTCAACTAGGGTTCCTCCAGAGGTTTCCAGGGGTTCCTTGAACAATGAGCGATTTCTGCTTCTCAGATATGTTCCCAATGACACCATTGACCACCACACTAAGGAGTCATGCATTGTAGATATAGTCATTTTTAGCAGGGGTTCCCTGTTGGGAAATGATGCCAAGAGTTCTTCCATGTTGTCAAGAGTTCTTCCATGTTAAAAATGTTGAGAAAGGCTGCTCTGGAGTATTCCCTTTGGTCCTTCCCCAGTTGTTACATTCTCCTTTCCTGGCTGCTATATAAAAGGTTATGTAGGGAGGGGATAGGAGGGGCAGAGATGCTGGGCCAGCACAGGCCGAAGAGGAGAGGACTGTGATGTGCAAAGAGCTGTAATAGGGAATAGACTCTCCTGAAGTTATTACGTTACGAAAGGAAATTAGAAACATGTAATTTCATTTTTTTTTTTAAGAAAATAAAAGTATGGTTAATTTGTCCAACAATATTATCACAGCCCCACCCACACACAAAATAGAAGAAACCTTGTACAACATGGACTGATTTAACAAGAGGCACAGCATTGCTTTGGAAAACTGGACTTTTTTCTGTAAGGGATTTTAAAAACAAGTTTCAAGTTTAAAGTGATATTAAAGTCTTATTTTTTTTTTTAATAACAAACATGTCATATTTACCCGCTCTGTGTAGTAGTTTTGCACAGAGCAGCCCAGATCCTCCTCTTCTCGAGTCCCAAGCCGAGGCTCCCGGCTCCTCCCTCCTGTCGGGTGCCCCCACAGCAAGCAGCTTGCTGTGGGGGCACTCAAGCAGGCACTCTCCATTCACACACAGAGCCACCACTTAGCCCCGCCCCCTCCATCTCCTGACTGGCCAATGGCTCCCACTGCTGCCAAAAGCCAATCAGGGGTGCCAGTGCCCGGAGAGGCAAGGCTCTCGTGGACATTGCTGAATCGAGAGGGGGTTCAGGTAAGTATTAGGGGGGTTGTGGCACACAGGTTTTTTACCTTCATAGAATGTCTTTACAACCACTTTAATTTGAAAGCCTTTCTTTGTATAACAATAGCACTCCGTTAACTGATTTGACATGATGTTTGGCTCTGCATTTAAAAACAACAGAAAGGATATAAAGACTGAGATCTACTGCTGGTCTACCCGACTATAGGGCATTTAGAACAAATTCAGAGCTGGGAGAGTAGTAGTAGGCACTATAATAGTATGATGTCATACACTGGCACTGCCAACAATGAAATTAGGTAGGCAGGATTTATTGCAAGATATTGCAGACCAATATTCCAAGACCACACTTGGAGAAATAGGATTTCTAGACTGAAGAAGGAATCCATGAAAACGTCTGAATTGTGAGCAAATCAAAATCCATCACATTGTTATTTTTATTTTTACCGGAAGCAGTATGAAATGGTCTGGAGAGATTCATGAAAGTGGGAATTGTATGAAACTGGCACCAATCCTGCACACGTTTGAAATTTATTTAAGGTGTTACTAAACCCACAACAGTAAAATCAGTGTGTATATGCAGTAAAGCATGCTTGGTATACTCACTGTGGAACTTAAGGGGTTCATCCTCTGCACTGTGAAAAAAAAGGCTGTTTGTTCCTGTATGCACAGATCCTTTTCTTCCTCCACTGTCCTCAAAACATGCCTGGATAGTACAGAGTTGCTGGAGTCAGGCTGCACATGCTCAGTTTGGTGTGTATTGCTAGAGAGTTTTTCAATTTTTTAATTAGGAGAGTGCATGTGTTTGTCAGAGGGCCAATCAGCACTGTCCAGACAGAAGGTCAGGGGTCCTGCATCCTGATAGGTCAGCCAGTGCTGTATGAAAACTCCTCCTACAAGCTTTTACTAGGCACTGATAAGACTGCTATATACTGTTGATGAAAAAGGTATTTAGCAGTTTATATATTTACTAAAACTATTTAATTTCCATGTTCTGTGGGAGACTAGATATAGTGAATGCAGGCTCCTGGGTTAGTAACACTGAAAGCAGGAGACTGATACTTTAAATATTTAGATGTACATATAGTACTATACTTTAAATATATACTGTACATATTTCATATCAGTGCAGGATTACACCTAAATACACAGCATTTGTGTGGACTGAGTGGTGTCAGCCCTGCCTAGTGTCATTTTGTAGACTGCTCAACCTCCCCCACTCTCAGATTTCTAGAACTTAATGGCCAATCATGCTGTAACCCAAGGTAAGAACTACAAGAGCTCTTTGGGATAACACAGGAAGTATGTAAAGGACATCTCTGAACTTCCTCTGTCTGAACTTCTTACAAGATTAACCATTTTTAACCACTTCTCGTCAAACCCGTACGTTCCTAAATGGTTAGGGTGATATCTCAATCAACACAGCAGCAATGATCGAGGCATTGGGTTTTTTTATTTTTTTTTAGGGCCAGTGATTCTGCACAAAATAAAAGTAATCCCATCGGCTAGAGAACTGTCCGATTACTTTTACAGGTGGCAGAAGGGGCCATGCTCTCCTGCCGCCTTTACCAGGCTTTCCCGTCCCATCAGAGAGCCCAATAAGGATTGTTGTAAAAGGTGTACAGCGCCAAACACTTCATAAACAAATAAATACAACAGAAGTAAAAAGACTAAACAAAGTCCATATGAAGTCCGTGAGGCCGGGTGCTAAGTGTCAGAAATGAATGAAAAGAAGTTCCAACACCATAGAGTAGAAATCCCCAATCCTGGAGGAACCACATGCTCATATAAAGTAATTCCCTTGACGGAACATTAGACCCCCGGTTAAGGAAGGTCAAACAGGCATGGATCACAGGAATCACAGATAAAGCGGTATCCCCACAGATATCTGTCACCAGGTCCGTCACGATAACTTCATCATTGATAATATGTCATCAAACATTCATACTTCATAGACTCCTTGTCACAATTGGTAAAGGTGCCCCTCCAAAAACAAATGGGACTCAATAGTAGAGTATGTACGTTTATTGGAGTGAAAAAACAAAGTAGAAAACTCACATGATGTTGCATGATACAAAGCATGTACTGTATTCATAATGGCCACGGCCGGAGTGATGTGCAGGCTATAAAATGTTTGTTGTCCGTAATACAACGTCCGATTTTCGTCTCATTAGTACAGATTTCGACAGAAAAAAATCTTCAGAGCAAGACTAGGCATGCTCAGAGAGAAAGAACACATACAAAGCAATCCAACACATGACATCACTTCTGAAGTAGAATTCTGTCGTACGGGAAAATTCGTATGAAAATAACCTCTTCACTTTCCACATCAGACTAGCATGGCACAAAAAACGGAAGACAGATTGTTCGATAATCTGATCGCGTGTACGGGGCTTTAAACAATGACATCCTAAGGCTGTGTTTCTCAACTCCAGCCCTCAGCGCACACTAATGCCCCGTACACACGTGCAGATTATCTGCAGACTTACCTTTTCTATGTAGTGCAAGGGCCTGCCGGATTGCATACAAATTGAAAGTGTTTAGGTTTGACCTCATATTATATGGTTTTGGTAAGTCTGCAGATAATCTGTACGGGGCATAACAGGCCAGATTTTTAAGTATTACCTTGGGGAGATGCAGACTAGAATACTGCAATCACTGAGCAGCAAATGAGATCACCTGTGATGTATTTCAGTTATCTTGCAAACCTGGCCTGTTAGTGTGCCCTGAGGACCGGAGTTGAGAAACACTGTCCTAAGATATTGTGAAGAAGAGAGATATTCTTTCCAGGATTCGCATACCTAATGTCAATTTCTCACACTAGCAGGTCAACAAAAAGCTTACCTCTAGCCGTTTTTCTCTTCTTAGCTCTACAGACAGTGAAGTGTTCACTTCTAGGCTGGTGCAGACACTGAGCTAAGAGCTAATAGACTTCACCTGAGGCTGGGAAAACCCTGGCTGGAGTTAGGGGATCTTGTTGGTGTGTAATGGCCGTACACACAATCTGAAAATCAGATGAAAGATCGTCCGTTTTTTGCATGCTAAAAATGGAGAAATTACTTAATGGAAAATGGACAGGTTACTAAAGTTATGAAAATTCTCGCACGACAGAATAAAAAAAATGTAAGTGATGTAATGTGTTGTAGTGTATTTGTATACAGCGATGACTGTACTGATTAAACGAAAATTGTATGCTCTGCTATCGTACGAGAAATATTTTCATGCTTGTCCGATCGGATATTATCGGATGAACTGTTGTGAACGGCTCTTGAAAGCAGAGTACTAACAATCTGATTATCGCACGATTGCTTCAAAAGCGGTATTTAATTGTCAGATTTATGGGTCATGTGTATGGGCCAAAAGGCTGGGTATTCATTACAAAATTTTCTTGTACAATTTTCCTTTAGATTTACCAAAACCATATAATATGAGGTCAAACCTAAAGACTTTCAGTTTGCATGCAATCAGGCAGGTCCATGCGCTGCATAGTTGAAGGAAATGGAATAAGAAAATTGTATAATGTATGGTCACCTTAAAGGGGAATTCCAGTCATTTTTTTTTGTTTATTAAAAGTCAGCAGCTACAAAAAGTGTCCACTGCACATGCGCAAGCAGTGCTGTGCTCTGTGACTCCTCCCGAAGTCTTCTAGGACCTGTCATGTCTCCCAGATGACTTTAGGAAGGAAACAGAAGTGGGAGCAGGTACTTGCCAAAATCGGGTACCCACTACCCCCCTCCTCCCCAAAAGCTCTGTTTCACAAACAGGAATCGGGGAGGAGGCCTTAGGTCCCTTTCACACAGGCGGACCGTTCAGATCCGCCTGTCGGTTTTTTTGGCGAATCTGAACGGTCCCCCCATGCATCTCTATGGGGCATCGTATGTCAGTGGAGACATGTCCGCTGACATCCGATCCATCAAATCTGGACGGATGGAAACCCTATTTTCCAACCACAAAGCCCAGCAGAACCTACCCTGGTCCAGGTGGCCAAACAAGTGGTATCTGGTCTTAATACTATAAGGTATATAAGACCCACTTTATCTGGTCAGTGCGTTATTTTATTACCTCCCACGGTGACAACAAGTACCAGCACGTGACCGTTTGGAGACTGAGCACAGAGCACCTGCACTTTATTTTTGCACCTAAGGAAATCTGCATAATTTCACCACAAGTCACCCATGAACTGTTTTTTATGAGGATCTCTATGAACTTCTTTTTGAGCACTGATTGAACAATTTCATCACAGAAAGAATTGCACTTATGAACTTTTAGTTTTTTCTTTGCTTATGATTTATATTGTTTATATATGTATTTTCATTGATATTTTTTTAGTTCTACCTATTTTAGGATTTTTATGTGTATATAGTACTTTTAAAGTACAACACACCTTATTTAGAGGTACCCAGTATTTGCTATTTATTATTTGCACTGCATTTAAAGCTATTGTTACACTCATCTCATAAGATCTTTTAGCATTTTAGAGGGTTTATATAATATTTATTTATGCACCATTAGCACTTCATGAGACTACTTGTAGTACTGTATAATATTCAAAGCCTACTTACTATAACTGTTACCCAACCTTTAATGCAATATCTGCATTGGATAAGCACCATTTTAGCCTCCTACCTACAGCAAGCGCTATAGTTAGCCCCTGCATTTGTGGCTATACTCTCATTGAGGTTATACTGCCAACATTTTAGGCTAGGGCCTGCAACATACAGCTTCTAAGTAAATCCAAATAATTGTGCAGCTGCTATGTGTTAACAAATAAAAAAACTAAAAAATTGGGCGTGCAAAATTATTCAGCCCCTTTACTTTCAGTGCAGCAAACTCTCTCCAGAAGTTCAGTGAGGATCTCTGAATGATCCAATGTTGACCTAAATGACTAATAAAGATAAATAGAATCCACCTGTGTGTAATCAAGTCTCTGTATAAATGCACCTGCACTGTGATAGTCTCAGAGGTCCGTTTAAAGCGCAGAGAGCATCATGAAGAACAAGGAACACACCAGGTAGGTCCGAGATACTGTTGTGGAAAAGTTTAAAGCCGGATTTAGATACAACAAGCTTTAAACATCCCAAGGAGCACTGTGCAAGCGATAATATTGAAATGGAGTATCAGACCACTGCAAATCTACGAAGACCTGGCCGTCCCTCTAAACTTTCAGCTCATACAAGGAGAAGACTGATCAGAGATGCAGCCAAGATGCCCATGATCACTCTGGATGAACTGCAGAGATCTACAGCTGAGGTGGGAGACTCTGTCCATAGGACAACAATCAGTCGTATACTGTACAAATCTGGCCTTTATAGAAGAGTGGCAAGAAGAAAGCCATTTCTTAAAGATATCCATAAAAAGTGTCGTTTAAAGTTTGCCACAAGCCCCCTGGGAGACACACCAAACATGTGGAAGAAGGTGCTCTGGTCAGATGAAACCAAAATCAAACTTTTTAGCAACAATGCAAAACGTTATGTTTGGCGTAAAAGCAACACAGCTCATCACCCTGAACACCCCATCCCCACTGTCAAACATGGTGGTGGCAGCATCATGGTTTTGGGCCTTTTCTTCAGCAGGGACAGGGAAGATGGTTAAAATTGATGGGAAGATGGATGGAGCCAAATACAGGACCATTCTGGAAGAAAACCTGATGGAGTCTGCAAAAGACCTGAGACTGGGACGGAGATTTGTCTTCCAACAAGACAATGATCCAAAACATAAAGCAAGATCTACAATGGAATGGTTCACAAATAAACATATCCAGGTGTTAGAGTGGCCAAGTCAAAGTCCAGACCTGAATCCAATCGAGAATCTGTGGTAAGAACTGAAACGCTCTCCATCCAACCTCACTGAGCTCGAGCTGTTTTGCAAGGAGGAATGGGCAAAAATTTCAATCTCTCGATGTGCAAAACTGATAGAGACATACCCCAAGAGACTTACAGCTGTAATCGCAGCAAAAGGTGGCGCTACAAAGTATTAACTTAAGGAGGCTGAATAATTTTGCACGCCCAATTTTTCCGTTTTTTATTTGTTAACAAAGTTTGAAATATCCAATAAATTTCGTTCCACTTCATGATTGTGTCCCACTTGTTGTTGATTCTTCACAAAAAATTACAGTTTTATATCTTTATGTTTGAAGCCCGAAATGTGGCAAAAGGTCGAAAAGTTCAAGGGGGCCGAAAACTTTCGCAATGCACTATAGTTAGCCCCTGCATTTGTGGCTATACTCTATCATTTTTCCTTTCCTTTCTATAGCAGCTGCATTTGATTTATTATATAAAAGTAAATATACTTGTGCATACCTTCTACTCCAAACCATTGGCGCGGGGGATATACTTTTCAAGTATATATACCCTTCAGTATAACCTCAATGTTCGTGCGGATGTGCTTTTTTGTTGTGGAACACGTCGATTACACATCAATGTCTTGGACTGGCCTTTAGTTCTACTGTACCTGAGGCAGGCTATGCTGTCGGTGTCATAACATGGTCTACTGCACACAGCGTCCTCACAATTTCTTACATGCCACAGACAGACTGCCACCCACACATTAATCTCTACAGCCCAAGTAGGAAAGTGTGGTATTACCAGGGCACTGCACAGGAAGTCAATTTCCCATCTGAAAGGTTTCACCTGTCTGCACAATATGAACAAGTCCGTTACAGCCTTTATCATAGGTGGCCATTACTAGTAAAAGTCTGTTGTGACAGTCTGGGGAATCCGCATTCCATGCACACAAAAAAATCAGAAAAAAGCTGGCTAGAAGGTTGGGTTGAAGGTTACACTGAAGACCCACAACTAGTTTTGGTGCCACTGGTAGGTCCTCTTTGGCTGGTGGTTTAGCAAAAATTCTCTTTTCCCCTATAGTTAAAAAAAACCCTGGGTGCTGGAAACTGAATACCTCTATACACTGTTCTATTCTGATCAGCTTGTAGGAAGAACATATGTGGGAATTAAAACAATTACTGTATTTGAGTGAAAATGTTACATTAGGCTCCATTTTGCTAAGTGTGAGACATTCACAATGTATTTCCTAGGAAATTTCTAAATTATTATGCAATAATTTATTACTGAAGTCAGCTGTGTTTGACAGACCCAGATATTATTACTGCATATCCTAAAAAGCTGTGTATTATTTTTAGTATTTACATTGCATGTGATTTGTATTGGGTTGACACTTCATTCTAGCTGTAGGGGTGTTTTCATGGGAGCCCAGCTGTACAGCCGCTGGCCAAGGAGGCACCATTGCAGAACAAGGTCTGGGCACTGAGCCTATTATTGTTCGGTCCTCCATGGTGGTTTAGTCTCTTGTGCTGAATGCGGAAAACTAGGGCGAGGTCTCCTGGAGAGAGAGATATTGAGCAGTGTTGAGGATGAGATTACGTGCAAAAAAAGAAATTCTGTTCACAGGATATACAACTGCTCTCAACAGTATAATTGCATTTGTCTCCAGCAAGGATCACCCTCTGTACTCAGACTACATAGATAGAAATAAAAATATAAAGGGTGGCCATGTCAACGGAATTAAAATAATCTTTTTGCTTTGAGGTCCATGGATTACTGGTGTTAGTGTTGTCTTTCTCCATTTTTAATAAGTGCAGAGCTGCTACAGGCAGGGCAAGAGTGGGACTCATTTTCAGCCCTGGAGTTTTATGCCTTAGACTGGCCCACTTTAGTTCATGACTGACTATATTAAAATAATGTAATTTAAAAAGAATTAAAAAAAAATTAATGTAATTTAAACCTCAGATTATAAATTTGCAATGGCGCACTGTTTATGCTTATTGCAATTTTTTTTTACCAAAAATTTGTAGCAGAAAAAGTTACCTAGAATGTTAAAATTTGATTTTTACATTTTTTTTTAGAATGTTTTATAGCAAAATGTGAAAAATATTGTTTTTTTTTTTCCAAAATTGTCACTCTTTTTTTGTTTATAGCGCAAAAAAAAATAAAAATCGCACAGGTGATCAAAAACCACCAAAAGAAAGCTCTATTTGTGGGAAAAAAAGGACATTGATTTTAATTGGGTACAGCATTGCACGACCACACAATTGTCCATTAAAGTAACACAGTGCCGAATTCGCAAAATATGGCCTGGTCATTAAGGGGCAAAATCTTCTGGTCCAGAAGTGGTTAACTGATGTAGTTTTAATAAAATGGTGCATTATAAAGATGGGTCTTATTACACTTATAAGCCATGCTGTGCCTGTTTTTATATAAATGTATGGCTCAACGACAATCGACAAAAGCCTCTATTTGAAATCCAGCTCCACTTAATGGTCTCTCCTCTGAGGAATAATGTGCACATTTGCATTATCCCACAAAATTTTTATACAAATATATGAAAAATATATAAATCATATATTTTTCATATATTTTTATTAAAATTTTGTGGGATAATGCAAATGTACACATTATTCCTCAGAGGAGAGACCATTGAGTGGAGCTTTATTTCAAATAGAGGGCGAGGCTATATGAATATGACACACAAAAACTACTCACAAGAAACAGGGCATCTGATGAGGGGAGAAGGGAACAAGCAGGAACTCGTCTCCGGTGTGGTGCGGTGAGCTGAGGACCGTCCGTTAACGTTACCCGTGGCGTGTGGAGGCGGGGCACGTCGACGTCATGTCAGTATACGACCTTGAAACGCCCCCGTTGACACAGGACACCATAGAAAGAAACCCAGCGCTGGGCCTACGCATTGCCTCCACTAATCGCCGGCTGCCGGGCTCCGCCTTCTACCTACGTATCGCCGGCCCAGACAGCATCCATATTTCAACCCAGTGCCATGACAACGGCCCTTGCGGCCACCAGCCCACTGGGAATTCTCCCGGTGCTCCCGATTAGCCAATCCGGGCCTTGCTACAGGGATTGACTACTGGGTCCTGAAAATGCTGCATGTCTAGAGATTGCACTGCCCCTTGCCCAAAGTCATACTGGTCACGTGTGCCTCCCTGAAAGTGTTTACATGTATACATGCATTCCAATACCCAAACCTAGTCTTTTTTTTAGCCATTACAGGGGCTGAGTTTGGAAGTTAAACCAGATTTTAACAACACCTGATCAGATAATCATACTGGAATACCATTACATGACCAGTTAACATCCAATTCATACAGTGAGGCAAGATGGAGAAGTTTCTTAGCTAGAGATCCGGCAGTAACAGCACTTCCGGACTGATAATGCTAAGCCACTGACTTACAATTAGCAGCAGCGTTGTCAGCCTACTGCGCAAACACCTTCAGTTGAATGTTGGGCTGCCCATTCCAATATGCAAGATATTCACAATCATAACTGGCTTGTGTTAATTGTAACTGAGGAAAGTGGAAATATAGTGCTGAATCTGTATATAGGTGATCTTATGGTATTGTTAACGTAAGTGTAGCACCCTCCTAGGTAGGTGCTAGAGAGAGAGAGAGAGTATAGTTTTGGATCCTGTCTGCTTATCCAAAGGATTGCCAGGTAAATCTATGTTGCTCTCTGTCTTCCATAGAGCTTGATCTGCTAGTGAGGTCTGCTCATTGTTCTCAGGTGCAGCTCAGTTTGTCTGAAGTGTTTCACACTGGTCCAATAGGGAGGCATATTGGACAATTGGACGAAACCTGACAAATGGGTGCACAGGCATTTACTACAGCCCTGGTGATTGGCAAAGGAAAGTGCATTGGTGCATGCTGGGATACTGTATAAATGCCAGGAGCACATGTGCTCGGGGTCTTTCAGCTGGAGAGCAGAATCCCAGAGAAAGGGGCTGCTGCCTCCTCTTCTGGAGAGTTGCCATGCGACCTCAGGTGGTTGACCTGAGGGCCTAAAGTGCTAGAGAGGAACTGAAACTGGAGGTCCTGTAAAGCCTACTGGAAGGGAGACACTTGAAGGATCTGATTCTGCATACAGTGAGTACAGATCTGTGTCAATGGGCCTGACCTGAGGGGGTGGCCATCCCTGCAGCTAGAAGAGTCAGTGGACAGGTGTCAGTAAAGGGGATGCTAGAGAGTATCCTGAAGATAATGTAGTTCACCAAGTCTATTGCTGGAGAGAGAGAGAGAGCAAGTAAACTTAACACTTTCTATACACATGGCAGTATAGTCAAAGTAGTGTGACTGCTTCCACAAGTAACCTGGTGAGGCCAAATGAGAGTTGTCCTTATCAAATGTGTATAGATCCAGTTGAAGTATACCACTATTCCCTTCACCCATTCAAGTTCCACAATGAATACAAAAAAGCAAAACCCCTGGACTGTTTATTGGGTGACTAGCCACTGAGAGTAAGGATGAATGTGTGAATCAGATGAAGTCCAACAAGTCATCTCACAGCAAGCCTTACGGTGACAGTGCTACATAAGGTATTGATGTTGGTGTAAATGATCAGCCACCTGGGCAGGTGGCTTCTACACCACAGAGATCAGTTACATAGTTAGTCAGGTTGAAAAAAGACACAAGTCCATCTGGCTCAACCAATAAAAAACAAAAAACAGTAAAGAAAACACAACCATACAATCCCATATACACAATCCTATACCCCCAGTTGATCCAGGGGAAGGCGAAAAACCCCAGCAAAGCATGATCCAATTTGCTACAGCAGGGGAAAAAATTCCTTCCTGATCCCCTGAGAGTCAATTGGATAATCCTGGATCAATTTTACCTATAAATGTGAGTACCCAGTTATATTATGTACACCTAGGAAAGAATCCAGGCTTTTTTTAAAGCAACCAAGTGAGCTGGCCAGAACCTCTTTGGAGAGAGTCTATTCCACATTTTCACAGCTCTTACTGTGAAGAAACCTTTCTGTTTTTGGAGACAAAATGTATTTTCCTCTAGACGTAAAGAGTGCCCCCTTGTCCTCTGTGATGACCTTAAATTGAATAACTGAACACCAAGTTCACTATATGGACCCCTTATGTATTTATACATGTTGATCATATCCCCATGTAATCTCCTCTTCTCGAGAGAGAATAAATTCAGTTCCTTTAATCTTTTCTCATAGCTGAGCTCCTCCATGCCTCTTATCAGTTTAGTTGCCCTTCTTTGCACTTTCTCCAGTTCCCTGATATCCTTTTTGAGAGTAAAGGCCCGTACACACGTACCGATCGTCGGCATACAAACGTCGGCGGACGAAAGATCTGCCGATTGTACGCGTGTTAGTATGGTGCCTCCGACAGATGTCTGCGCACAATCCGCGGACAAAAGTCTTTCGTGCAAACATGAAAATTTTTGTCTGCGGACACCAGAACGGACGATTGTTCGCCTGTCAGTACAGAATTCGGCCGACAGACCGCAGATTTGCAAGACTGGGCATGCTCAGAAAATTAAAAACACAGGGAAAGTTAACCATTACATGACATCACTTCTGCAGTCAGCTGAAGTCTGCAGACAAAATTCTTGTGCTGTCCTTGTGCTGTCTTTGCACTTTTCAACAGACACCGACATCCCGGGGAGAAAAGAGGAACATTTGTATGCCAACCATCGGTACGTGTGTACGGGGCTTAAGAATCATTAACCACTACTCTCTGAATTCTACCTTTTAGCCAATCTTTTTTTATCCATTTACAAACTGATCTTTCCAAGCCTGTAGACTTTACCTTACACATTAGCCGTGTGTGGAGAACTGTGTCAAACCCTTTTGCAAGATCCATGTATACTACATCCACCCCTCTGTCCAAGGTTTTACTTACCTCCTCATAAAAAGAAATCAGGTTTGTTTGACAACTTCTGTCTCTCATGAATCTATGCTGTCTGTTGCTTAAAATATTTTTTTGCAGCAAGAACTCATTTATGTTGTCTTTTATTAAACTCTCCATTATCTTCCTGACTATAGAAGTTAACTAGCAGGTCTATAGTTACTTGGCAAAGACTTTTATCCCTTTTTTAACATTGGCACCACATTGGCCCTACGCCAATCCAGTGGTACTATTCCAGTCCTTAACGAGTCCCTAAAAATTAGAAGCAAAGGCTTTGAAATTACAGCGCTCAATTCTTTTAGGATGGGTGGGTTGATGCCACCTGGTCCAGGCACTTTATCCATACTTATTCTGTCTAAATATTTCTGGACCATATCACTTTTTAGCCATTGTGGATCATTCGGGCCTGTGTCAATACCGTCCTCATTATGGACAATAGCTCCCCCATGCTCCTTTGTATACACAGAACTGAAGAAAGTATTTAATAAATCTGCCTTCCCTTTGTCCCCAGTCACCCACTCCAGATTATTTTGTAAAGGGCTTACATGCTAGGACCTGACCTTTTGACTATTAATATATTTGAAGAATTTTTGGGGGTTTGTCCTACTATCTTTTGCAATCTGTAAATTCATTTTTATTCTTTGCGTCCTTGATTTATTTTTTACATATTCTGTTATAATCTTTGTAACAAATAAACAATGATAGTGTTCCTTCATTTTTTAATTTTTTTTAAAGCTCTTTTCTTATTATTTTTAGCTTTTTTAACTTTGGCTTTGAGCCACATAGGTTCTATTTTTAGCCTTTTAAACTTATTGTCCATGGGAATATACTTAGCCAGTCTCCTTGGCTTGTAGTGTAATGTAATGAGAATTGAAATTGAAGCACCACACCACTGCTTAGAGGTCCAGATACAACTTTATTCCATTAAACGTCAGCGGTACAATCCAAAAAAGTGGTCAACACGTTTCAGGGGTTCAAACGCCCCCTTCATCAGGGCTTGACTGGCAACTATGTGAACTGGACCTACAATTTTTTTTTTTTTCAGTGTGAATTTACAAGCAAAGGCCTTATCAGCAGCTAATTTAGGAAAAATACAATTGTAGGTCCTGTTCACTTCTGGTTTGTTCACATTTGTGCCAGTCAAGCCATGATAAAAAGGGCACTTGAATACCTGAAGCACATTGGCTGTTTTTTTTTGATTGTACCCTAGATGTTTAATTTAATAAAGTTGTATATGGACCTTTAAGCAGTGGTATGTTAATTGCAAGGCAGCAGTTTAATGTGGCTATGCCTGCAATTGCTAGAAGAGCTCTTACAGGCAGAATCTCCAGGTAAGAAACTTTGCAACAGATTATCAAAAAGTAATTTTCTTAAGAAAAAATAATACTGTATAGTGAATCATGTTGCCAAACTTACTGGAAAATAGATTTTGGGTTTCCATACACCTTGATGAAAATGGAAGGTCTGCTCTATTGAAAGCCTTCACCTCCCAAAGTCCAATCTTCTACAAAGGTGTTAGACCCCGTTCACACTGGGGTGATGCTACTTGCCGGGGCGACCTTACAGGTCGCGGTGCGCAGCTCGCACCGCGACCTCGGAGCGGCCGGCACGGACTTTATATCATTGAAGTCAATGCAGGTTGCTCCAGGTCACCCCAAAGAAGCTCCGGACCCTTTTTCTAAGTCGGAGCGACTTGTGTCGCTCCTATTAGAACGGGTCCACAGCTTTTCTATGGCAGGCGACCTGTCAGGCGACCCGGTCGCCTGACAGGTCGCTCCAGTGTGAACAGAGTCTTAAAAAAACATATTTTGAAAACAAATAAAATAAATAAATAAATTACTTACCTTGTTGGGGGCTAGAAATCCCCCAGGAATGTGCTCCAGCCTATTACAGGGGTACCTTCTCATTGAATTTCGAGCCCACAGAGATTTATCTCCCAGAAGAATCAAAAGTCAGGATCAAGGGCTCTTTTGTTTTTTTGTTTTAGATATATCCATAGATGATTTGACTTTTAGGAATTTTGATAGAGTGGACCCTCTATTTAACACAATCCATTAACTTAATTATAACCATAAATCAAATCATTAAAAAAACCTGACCTATAAGCCTAACCTTTATCCTAAGCTTAACCCTAACCTTAAAGTGACACTAAACCATTACATTATTCTCCAAAAATAATCCATACATATCCACTACATATCCACTACTTAATATCGATTTTTCATAATATTTTTTCTTACTGTGTTTTTCTTTCTTCTTGTAGCATCCTCTTCCGAACCTCTCCCTCCCCCCTTTATTTCTGTGTCTGGAATGACCATTGCTCTATGCACATGCCATACTCCATAACCCATCTCAGGAGTGAGCAAGAGACAGTGGCTATGTTCCTACATACAGTGGACCATGAAGAAAAAAATGGAGCCACCCTCTAACAAGAAGTCAGATTACAGCAGCAAAAAAACAAAAAAAAACCTTCACTTTTTTTTTTTCAAAAATCAATATACCATTAATATACCACGGTTACCAAAAAAAAAAAAAAAACACAATTCTACTTGAGTAGAATGTTTTTCAAACCAGAGTCTAGTGTAACTTTAATCATATCAGCATCCTTGAGTCTCAATCAAAAAGAGTAAAAATTCAGGCTGTACCAGTGATATACTATCACTTAGAAATTGGCATGCAATAAAATCTTTGCTGCCTATTTATAATACCTAAATAATGGGCATTCACTGCTGTTATTGTTCTAGAATGAATTAGCATGTCCTGATACATACTGTACACTCAATGAAAAACCCTACTATGTTCATGTTGCTATATTGCACCCTTAACACTAACGTCTCAATGTGGACTGCAAGCAGTTCTTTAATGGCACTTTTCCATTGCAAGTACCGGCTAGTACCGGCTCGGCTCTACTCGGCCCTGCTTGGCCCGGTTTGCACTGTCGGAACGGTTCGGTACGGTACGGTATAGGTTTGCTTTTCCACTAAAGCAGTACTAAAGTTAAGTGGGAGGGATAACAACGGGGTGGGTGTGATTCTCTGACCAATCAGTGGCTAGTAGTGACTGCATGCAAAGGATTGTGGGATATGGTACCAGTTTGGTACCTGTTGGAACCACAATCGAGTAGGTACTGTTTTTTCAGAGCCGTACCGTACCGTTCGGTTCCATGCAGTGGAAAAGCAAACCTATACCGTACCGTACCGAACCGTTCCGACCCTATACCATGCGGTACCGCAGTGGAAAAGCACAAAAGCGTGCCGAACCGGTACGGTTCCATGCAGTGGAAAAGCGCCATATGTGGCCCAAAAGAGGTGCCGGTACTCTATTATAGCCTATAAATTTTGTCGCCCCCCCCCTCCACCCGACATCAGGGTCCCCACAGAGCACCCCCCCCCCCTGGCCTGGGCTGGCACTTTGGAGCAGGGGGAAGGATTTTTGTCTGGGTATATGCCTCAGCAAACTGACCCAAGCTGATTGCTCTGTTAACACAATAGGAAACTGTTCTGCTACAAGAACTACTGGACAAAGAATTCATATTTGCTCTTTAGATAGCTCTGGACCATAGTGATTGAGATGTCCTAGATCTGTATGTGAATATGGGACATGTTCTCCAGGGAGGTGGTGATAAATGTTCTCTGTGGTATCTCTTCCTCCGGCACTATTTATTTCGGTATACAACCTGTCAGATCAGCTAGAGAGCACTAATCGCAGAAACCATCCTAGCCCATGTCAGTTTAATGGGACTTTTGTGTTGGATGTTTCTTCTTGTTTCGCCATCTCTCGTTCTTCCTCATTCAGACTTCACACTGATGTGTTTTTTGCTGCATTTTTACCTGGCTAAAAACAAAAACACAATCCATTTCAATCCATTTGGACTTTTCAAACCACTGCGCTGTGGTGCATTTTCCTGCATGATGCATCTTTGGCCTGGTTTTCAAAATCTCATTTGCCCCACAGTTGCCCAATTAAACAGTGCATTGAGGTCGGCTTGTAAGTTAGAGACATCCTGTAAGGATGTTGTTCCACTGCATAGCTTGGTGTCATCTGCAAAGAATAAAATGGTTATTTTTTATCCCAGACCCTTTATCATTTGGAAACCTAGAAAAGTGACGGCAGAAAAAAACTGAGTAGTCCATCGAGTCTGCCCCTTTTTTTTTCAATTCATGTTTTGTATTTTTTTTTTTTTTGGTTTTTCTTTACCTTTTTTGTCTAAGTATACGTGATATTGGTCCCAAGCATGTTTAAAGCCATTTACTGTTGCCTGGCTCACTACCTCTGCTGGAAATAATATATTCCAAGCATCATCTACCCTTTCAGTAAAATACTTTCTAAGATTCCTTTTGAACTTTCCTCTAGTTAGTTTGAGATCATGTCCCCGTTTTCTTGATTTTGGTTTCATATTGAAAAAATTGCCCCCCCCCCAAACCATATTCTCCCCCTTGATGTATTTAAATGTTTAATCATGTCTCCCCTTTCCCCTCTTTCCTCCAGACTGTACATCTTGAAGTAGAAGTTCACCCAAAACCTAACCAACTCCAAATCCACTCGCAGCCACACTTCTAAACCAATATATCCTGATTTATGAATAGGTAAAAAAGTAAGGGTCCCAACACTGAACCTTGGGGAACATCCATCACTAATAACCTTAGACCAGGGGTGTTGAATTTAATTCAGGGAGGTCCAGTCAGTAAAATTTTCTTCCAGCAGAGGCCTGAATCTCATGTATGTGTGATGACTCAGATCCTTCACATCACAGCCCCATCCCCTTCAAATCACATTTCCCCCTTTACATCAAAGGCATCAGTCCACCCCTTTAAATCACAGCACCCCCCTTTACACCACAACCTCCCCTTTTATGTTACAGTCCCCCCTTTACACCACAGTGCCCCCTTTTACACTGCATTCCCCCCCTTTACATCAAAGTGCCCACTTTTACATTGCAGTCTCCCCTGTATGCCAAAGTCCCCCCTTTTACATTGCAGCCCCCCCTTTTATACCAAATCACCACCTTTTACTTTGCAGTCATCCTCTTTACACCAAAGCTTCCCTTTTACATTGCAGTTCCCTCCTGTACACCGCAACACCCCCTTTTACATTGCAGTCCACCTTTTATACCACAGCACCCCCTTTCACATAACAGTACCCCCTTTACACCACAGCGCCCCTTTTTACACCACAGTGCCTCTTTTACATTGCGGTCCCCCCCTATTTACAAAACACCCCCCTTTCTTTTACATCGCAGTCCCTCCCTTTACACCAAAGCACCCTCTTTTACACCACAGTGCCCCCTTTTACATTGCAGTCTCTTATTTTACATCACAGTGCCCCTTTTACATCATAATCTCCCCCTTTACACCAAAGCACCCCCTTTTACATCACAGCACCCCTTTTACATTTCAGAATTCCCCTCTTTACTTCACAGCCCCCCTTCTGTGTCTTCAACCCCCCTTTCATATCACAGCTCCCCTTTTACATGACAGACAACTCCCCTTTACAGTAGTTTCTTTGGTCCCTCCTTCACATCACAGTTCCCCTCTTTACACCCCAGTTCCCTTCACATGATAGCCTTCACTTTGCATCACCACCCCCCTTTCTTTATTTTTATCCCAGTCTGCTTTACATGAAGTTCCCCTTTCTAACATTTTCCTCTTTAGATCACAGTCCTGCCCCAACCTTAAGGCTGGGTTCACACTTATGTGAATTGGATTCAGGTTTCCCTGCATCCAATTCGCATGACAGGAGATGGTGATAGGAGCCGGTTCACACAGCTCCAGGGCGGCCGCGGTCCGCACTGGAAAAGGGTCCTGTGCATCTTTGGCTCCATTTCAGGTCTGAATTCAGGCAAAAATTCGAACCGGATTCGCACCTGAAACAGAGAACAGGGACTTCGCCGGACCCCCCTACTGAAGGCAACAGCTAGTGTAAACCTGGCCTGAGTAGGAGGCCCATATTTTTTATAGCTGTTTTAACTTTAAATGTGAGCCACATAGCTTTTATTTTTATTTATTTGAGCCTTTTACATTTATTGCCCATGGGAATTTATTTTGCAGTGTGTTTGCATATGGTTGATGTAAAACATTCAAATTTCTGTTCTGTGTTCTTCGATGACAATATTTCCTCCTAGTCAAAAACTTTGAGAGCATCCTTAAGCCTCTGGAACTTTTTTTATCTTTTTAGTACATGCTTGTTTACAACCTGCATTAAATTATATCATGTTATGGTCACTGCTGCTCAGATGTTCTTTTATATGAACATTAGTAATAAGTATGGTTGCACTGATACTGTTTTTTTTTCCGGTGAGTACGAGTACCAATACTCTTGGTCAAGTACTTTCCCATCCTTAATAGTACCGATATTTCGCAGCGTAAAGAATTGCATGCGTTTTGAACAGGAATGCGCCACTATTCCTCTCGGAATAGCATGTGATTTCCCCCACTGCTCCAGCGTGTGTGTAGGGAAAAGGGAAGGGAAAATAATGCAAAATAATCTACATATATCTACAATAATCTACACATGCAAAATATTCTACATAGGTGTCCTGGTCCGCCAATGATAGCAAATTAGGGCTACTGGAGGTGTTCACAGTGCTGAAGGAAATGTTCTGGGTATAGGTCGGAAGTGATGTCATCTTGAGGGCAAACTGCCTTCTACATCTCCTCCAGCAGCTGTGATTTGCTATCATCTGCGGACTGGGACACCTATGTAGATTATTTTGCATGTGGCCAGATATGTACTGTGAGTTCTAACATTTTTATAAACTGCCAACTAGATGGCACTTTTCCCTTTTTATACACACACAGGAGCGATTTGCAGTGAGATTTGCGCCCATTCATTTTGTATTGACACAAATAGCACCACAAAGTATCTGTTTTGGTATCAGAAGTGAGCATTTGGGTGCAAATGCTTGGTATCAGTGCATCCCTAAGTAATAAGCTCTGCATGGTTTGAGATTATTAGGTTTAGAGAAGCATTGTTTCAATTTGGGGCTTCTATTGTCTTGTAATAGATTTATACATTTCTGCTTTTTTACGGTTCCATCATTGTTGTTACTCTAGTAAATTTCAAGGTAGGTAAAATATTCCATTATTACCACTATTTTATCCCTTGCGGTCTTTACCTCCTTTTTAACACTGGGGGGGGCTGTAACAAGTGTGTTTGCATACGGTTGATTAACATATTCAAAGTATTAACGTTTAGCTATTAACTTTGAAATACACACACCCATATGCAGCTAAACCCATAACGTTTCAGCACCATTACACTCTCCATCAACAAGGTCCTCTTTCACTTACTTTGAGATCACTTCTCACATACAGTAGAGACAGACACCACCACATTTTTGATTCTTAAGGATCCTCTATCTTCCATGTATTCTGTCCCAACATGAAACAATTCAGCTAAATCATGCCCAGCCCCCCCCCCCATCCCCCACCAATAATTTGTTTACCCGGTCCACCCCTTGTCAAACGCTTGCACCAGGGATACAGAAAACCATTTGGTTAAGGAGACCTTGGTGACAAATTATTCTATCAGTTTTTCTGATTATAGAAGCCCCAATTACCACCAAACTGTCTAGGCCTTCCTGAATTACCCTCACCACCCCAAGTAAATGGGCTGCTCTCCTGGCTGTTAAGGTAAGCAGTGACATCCAGGGCTGGCATCTCTGAGTTTGCCACTGGCACGTCTTCACCCAACTTGCCAAATCTGTTAGGGTGCTCAAGCACAGAACTGACCTTCCTTTTCTGTGAGCCCCTACCGCTCTCTCTCACTACAGTAACCCATCTTTCTACCTGATTATCCTGACTTACCTTTCCACCCTCCACATAAACCCCATTAACCACCTGCTTAGTGAGCAAAAGACTCTTTTCAAGGTTGTCCGTTCTGCTTAGTGTTGCAGTTTGCTCCTCTAGATGTCTAATGTGAGCTTGCAGATAGGCCACATACTCACATCTGGCACAGCAGTATCCATCCTGTAGCTTTTGCTGTATTGTTATATACTGTACATGTGGCACGTTGTACACTGAGAAAAATCTAGCTCTTAATATCCCAGTTACAATATTAGTATTACTTATGGCTCGTTTCCACTGAGCGGTACGGTACGGTTCGGTACGCTATTTTTGCCATTTCCATTGTGAATGGTACCCTAATTCCGAACCGTACGTACCACTTTTTTGGGACCCTTTCGTTGGGTTAGTACCGTACCAACAGGGTAGAGCTACACTCTGCAGAACTTTGATTGGTTGACAGAGAATCGTCTATCACAGCTTTCCTGCTACACCACACCTATCATGAAATGGTACTATTGGCAGTGGAAATGCAAGGTGTACCGTTCCGAACCGTACCGTACTGAACCGAACCGTACCGTACCACTCAGTGGAAACGAGGCATTAGAGGAAGTTTAAAATGTTTCTTACAGGTTAGAAGACTACTTTTGTCTTAACTCCTGTTGTTTTCAACTATGAGTTTTACATCTCCACTTGATCAAATCCCACTTTGTTCACAACCTCGAATGTGAGCCATATTGATTATACTGCAGTTTTAAAGTGGTCATAAAGTGGTTAGTATCCAATTTCGAAGAAGTGCATGTCTTATCTCTTCCTTGAATGGGCAAACAGCTTCCTATTAAAATGCATAGAGCGCACGCGGAGTTCTTTTTAAATGAACTGTATGCCTACTGCAGGAACATTTTAAACAATGAAAGATGTGTATGGATTTTGAACCATTTTCTATCATCTCAAAAGAATCAATGATGTTCTGAATATTTTATATTTATATGTAGTTTCACTCTAAACTGTCTTAGCTACTTCATATTTTTTGTGTAGTAGATGCGCTGTCCCTGCAGAGAAAATTCTATTTTCTCTCTGCTGTCTATCTTCGATCTATACCAAAGAAAAATGATTATTTGTCTTGGTTGTTTACTTTGGTGGATGGTAGTGTGAAAATTCAAGGTGTGTTCATTTTTCACCCAGCAAGATTTAATTAACCTGTTTTATGAGTCAAGTTTGTTTCAGCACAGAATGGAGCAATAACAGTTTGTTGGCTAGAAAATAAAGCTTTGTTTCCCCTCATCAGCTGTAAAGGGATATGAAAGCTGCAAAAGCATTTAGCATATGTACTGTACTAAGAACACATAAAATATTTGATGTACCCAATATTAATATCAAGATTCTAACATCAGGTCTGTTCACATGCAAGCGCTGCAGTGTGCAATATTGGTGTACATACCGCATATTGTTTACAATTATAAACAATAGTAAACTGCAGTCATACCTGCTCAGTGCCACCTAAAATTAACTATATTACCAAAGTTTAGTGACGCCTGCCTTTACAAGCACATTAACTTTAATGGCACTCCAGTCTTAGTCCGTAAGGTTCAATACTGAGTTAGCCCACCCTTTGCAGCTATAACAGCTTCAACTCTTCTAGGAAGGCTGTCCACAAGGTTTAGGAGTGTTTCTATGGGAATGTTTGATCATTCTTCCAGAAGTTCATTTGTGAGGTCAGGAGTGATGTGTATGAGAAGGCCTGGCTCACAGTTTCTGCTCTGATTTATCCCAAAAGTGTTGTATCGGGTTGAGGTCAGGACTTTGTGCAGGCCAGTCAAGTTCCTCCACCCCAAACTAGCTTGTCCATGTCTTTATGGACCTTGCTTTGTGCACTGGTTCAAATTATTTGATGGAGGGGAGATTATGGTGTGCGGTTGTTTTTCAGGAGTTGGACCTGGCTCCTTAGTTCCAGTGAAGGGAACTCTTAGTCAGCATAACAGGACATTTTGGACAATATCATGCTCCCAACTTTGTGTGAACAGTTTGTGGATGGCCCTTTCCTGTTCAAACATGACTGCGCACCAGTGCACAAAGCAAGGTCCATAAAGACATGGATGAGCGAGTTTGGGGTGGAGGAACTTGACCTAACCTCAACCCGATAGAACACTTTTAGAAAGGATTTAGAGCAGAGATTGCGAGCCAGGCCTTCTTGTCCAATATCAGTGCCTGACCTCACAAATGCGCTCATGGAAGAATGGGTAAACCTTCCCATAGACACACTTCTGAACCTTGTGGACAGCCTTTCCAGAAGAGTTAAAACTGTTATAGCTGCAAAGGGTGGACCAACTCAATATTGAACCCTACGGCAGTGATGGCGAACCTTGGCACCCCAGATGTTTTGGAACTATATTTTCCACAATGCTTAGCTACACCGCAGAGTGCATGAGCATTATGGGAAATGTGGTTCAAAAACATCTGGGATGCCCAGGTTTGCCATCACTGCCCTACGGACTATGACTGGGATGCCATTAAAGTTCAAGTGCATGTAAAGGCAGGCGTCACAAAACTTTGGTAATAAAGTGTATATCCACCTCACATCAATAATATATGTATATAAAGAGAAATAGGGAATACTCCACTAGTGCAAATCAGAAAACACAACTTTACATAATATAATTTACATAATATAACTGGATACTAACATTTGTAGGTAAAGCTATTCCAGGGGATTTCTGATTGCCTCTTGGGGGATCAGGGAGGAACGTTTCCCTTGCTGGAGCAAATTGGATCATGCTTTGCTGTTTTTATTTTGATTTTTTTTGCCTTCCTCTGGATCAACTGTGGGTATAGGATTGTATATATAGGATTGTACTGTATATTGTGTTCCCCTTTTATTGGTTGAACTAGATGGACTTGTGTCTTTTTTCAACCAGACTAACTATGTAACAAACAGTCCAAATCCTGGCTGACAGCATGTCTTGTGGGGTCAGGGATGGCATCATTTTTTAACAAAACACGTTGAGTGGAGCCAGACGCACTGACATTACCACGAATGCTGCCGGTCTGGATTCAGACTGTTTCCCAAAACTATTATATTTGAGGCACGTCTAATAGCGGTGATTCTGCCCGCGATCCGCTACGCCAACATGTGAACGTAGCCTAAAAAGCGTTTAATCCTTGCAGTGTGGGCACAGCTGCACTGTGAATGAGCATTGCAAGAATGAGATTATGTCATTTCTAAAATTAGATACCCTAAAGAATAAAATTGTGGTAGTTCCAATTTTTTTATGTCAAACGATATTGCCGCAAAGGTCTAGGAAACGCAATTTTTTTGTAAAAAATACACTAAAGTTAACTTTATGGCACACAAACACAATTTATTACAACATTTTTTGCTAAAATGTAAAAGCTTCCCTGAGTAAATAGATACCCAACATGTCAAACCTTAAATTTGTGTGCGCTCGTGAAACGACGGCAAACTTCAGTACCCTATATTCTCCATAGGCCACACTTTAAATGCCCCCTATGGGTTATCCGTTTAGTGTTATGGAGGGGGTCTGGTGCTAGAAATATTGTTCTCACTCCGGCGTGCGCAGCGATATGTAACATGTGTATTGCAATCTGCTATTTCATGCATAGGCACCCCCGACGCGCCCATTTACATTCGTACGTGCACAGTGGCGGCTGGTGCTCAAAATTTTTGGGGGGGCGCAAAAAGAAAAATGTAATAGGTATTGCTTCGCGTCAAACAACGCAGTAAAAAAATTGCGTGACTTTGAAGTCATGGTACAGGCATGGCACAGGTGATGGTATAGGCATGGCATAGGTGATGGTACAGGCATGGCACAGGTGATGGTACAGGCATGGCACAGGTGATGGTATAGGCATGGCACAGATATGGTATAGGCATGTCACAGGTCATGGTACAGGAGATGGTATATGCCCCCTTTCAATGCAGTGACCAGCGTACATGCCCCCTTTCAATGCAGAGACCAGTGTACATGCCCCCTTCAATGCAGAGTTCAGCGTGTGTGCCCCCTTCAATGCAATGAACATTGTGCTATGCCACCTTCAATGCAATAAACACTGTGCTATGCCCCCTTCAATGCAATAAACTGTGCTGTGCCCCCACAATGCAGAGTTCAGCGTGCATGCCCCCTTCAATGCAACTGTGCTGTGCCCCCTTCAATGCAATGAACAATGTGCTGTGCCCCCTTCAATGCAATAAACACTGTGCTGTGCCCCCTTCAATGCAATAAACACTGTGCTGTGCCCCCTTCAATGCAATAAACACTGTGCTATGCCCCCTTCAATGCAATAAACACTGTGCTATGCCCCCTTCAATGCAATGAACACTGTGCTGTGCCCCAACAATGCAGAGTTCAGCGTGCATGCCCCCTTCAATGCAACACTGTGCTGTGCCCCCTTCAATGCAATAAACACTGTGCTGTGCCCCCTTCAATGCAATAAACACTGTGCTGTGCCCCCTTCAATGCAATAAACACTGTGCTGTGCCCCCTTCAATGCAATGAACACTGTGCTGTGCCCCCACAATGCAAAGAACACTGTGCTGTGCCCCCTTCAATGCAATAAACACTGTGCTGTGCCCCCTTCAATGCAATAAACACTGTGCTGTGCCCCCTTCAATGCAATGAACAATGTGCTGTGCCCCCTTCAATGCAATAAACACTGTGCTATGCCCCCTTCAATGCAATAAACACTGTGCTGTGCCCCCACAATGCAGAGTTCAGAGTGCATGCCCCCTTCAATGCAACTGTGCTGTGCCCCCTTCAATGCAATGAACAATGTGCTGTGCCCCCTTCAATGCAATAAACACTGTGCTGTGCCCCCTTCAATGCAATAAACACTGTGCTATGTCCCCTTCAATGCAATGAACACTGTGCTGTGCCCCAACAATGCAGAGTTCAGCGTGCATGCCCCCTTCAATGCAACACTGTGCTGTGCCCCCTTCAATGCAATGAACAATGTGCTGTGCCCCCTTCAATGCAATAAACACTGTGCTGTGCCCCCTTCAATGCAATAAACACTGTGCTGTGCCCCCTTCAATGCAATAAACACTGTGCTGTGCCCCCTTCAATGCAATGAACACTGTGCTGTGCCCCCACAATGCAATGAACACTGTGCTGTGCCCCCTTCAATGCAATAAACACTGTGCTGTGCCCCCTTCAATGCAATAAACACTGTGCTGTGCCCCCTTCAATGCAATAAACACTGTGCTGTGCCCCCTTCAATGCAATAAACACTGTGCTGTGCCCCCTTCAATGCAATAAACACTGTGCCCCCTTCAATGTAATGAACTCTGTGCTGTGCCCCAACAATGCAGAGTTCAGCGTGCATGCCCCCTTCAATGCAACTGTGCTGTGCCCCCTTCAATGCAATGAACACTGTGCTGTGCCCCCACAATGCAGAGTTCAGCGTGCATGCCCCCTTCAATGCAACTGTGCTGTGCCCCCATCAATGCAGAGTTCAGCGTGCAAGCCCCTTTCAATGCAACTGTTCCGTGCCCCCATCAATGCAGAGTTCAGCGTGCGAGCCCCTTTCAATGCAGAGCGCCACAGCATTGTCCCCAATCACTGCAGAGCGCCACAGCATTGTCCCCAATCACTGCAGAGCGCCACAGCATTGTCCCCAATGATTGCAGAGCGCCACAGCATTGTCCCCCAATGATTGCAGAGCGCCACAGCATTGTCCCCCAATGATTGCAGAGCGCCACAGCATTGTCCCCCAATGATTGCAGAGCGCCACAGCATTGTCCCCCAATGATTGCAGAGCGCCACAGCATTGTCCCCCAATGATTGCAGAGCGCCACAGCATTGTCCCCCAATGATTGCAGAGCGCCAGCATTGTCCCCCCAATGATTGCAGAGCGCCACAGCATTGTCCCCCAATGATTGCAGAGCGCCACAGCATTGTCCCCCAATGATTGCAGAGCGCCACAGCATTGTCCCCCAATGATTGCAGAGTGCCACAGCATTGTCCCCCAATGATTGCAGAGTGCCAGCGTGCGTGCTCCCTTCAAACTTACCTGGCGGCGGGGCGGCTCAGCTTCTTCCTCTTCTGCGGCGGGTCCTTCTCCCTCGTCTCGGCGGCGGGAACCGGCGGGCGGCCTGCTCCGTTCAAACTTACCTGGCGGCGGCGCGGCTCAGCTTCTTCCTCCTCTTCTGCGGCGGGTCCTTCTCCCTCGTCGTCTCGGCTGCGGGAACCGGCGGGCGGCCTCTCCTCTTCTCTGAGCGGCGGTGACAGTGAGTGACTGACGCACGCACCGGCACCGCCCCCATTGCGACGTCAGCGATATCCTGGATGATGATTGGTCCAGGCTGTAGACTGGACCAATCACAGCCAGGATATCAGAAAGTGGGGGTGTCCAACCGCAAAGACTTGCGCCCAGGATACCCCCCTACCCCCACAGAAGGCAGCCAATCGGCGCCTCTTCTGGGACGTAACCCCACCCCCCCCACCCCAGCCACCAGTTCCTTGGGTTCAGGCCGGCGAACCCAATTTTTTTTTTTGAACAACTTTATTTGTTCGTTTTGTTTTTTTATGGGAGAGGAATTTTATATGCTTGGGTGTAATTTTCATTTTTTACAATATAAAAAATAAATATATATATTTTTTTACTTAACGTTTTTTTTTGTCCCCTATGTGATGATTTTTTCTCGATAGGTTCTCTTTAATGAGACATCCAGGGTCTAAAACCCAGGATGTTTCACCTGTGCTCCAGTAAATGTAATGCAATGCATATCACATTGCTGGGGACACCGAGAGAAATTATGTCAAACACTTCAACAAGGAGTGGCAGGAGAGCAGACAGGAATCCGCTCTGCGCCCTCCCCTTTACCCGGCGGCACCCGCTATGTCAGTCCCAGGCCCCCAGATGGGCAAGCAGAGCCTAGGATACATGGTGGGGACATGCACGGATGCGGTGGAGGTGCCGTTACTGGGGATGCTTGTATCTGATAGGCAGGAGTCTGCTTGTGAGATTTACACACAATGGCTACAGCCTGTAGGAATATGTGTAAAGCCCCTCACTATCAGCGAAAGGGATAAAAGAGATCTATAGTCAAAGCATATGCTTTTAGTTTAGAACATCAGCATTATAACAACAATACAAACAATTTTTTGGACAATCCAATATAAGGTTACTTGAAAAAATCTCCTTCCATATTGTGAGTTCTTCCTATCTGCTGGCTGTCTCTTTCCACAACTTCCTGGATTCCCAGCATGATTTGCAGCTTCTCTGCAGTTTACTTTCTATTTGTAAGGACTACATATCCCATGGTACCTTGCTGCCTGCCTGCAAGCAGTGATTCCTGTACTGACTCCACATCCTGAAACTCCTGATCTCAGCACCTCTACAGTTCAGAAGACAGGTTCTGAGCAATGTGTAACACAGTTGTGCCTATTTACAGGGCATAGTGAATATGTGCAATAGAATTCAAGGAAGTAAATGTTAGAATCACTCCCCTATGCTCACATTTAACCCCTTGATCCCCCACATGGTTAACCCCTTCCCTGCCAATGGCATTATTACAGTAACAGTGCATATTTATAGCACTGATTACTGTAGTAATGTCACTGGTACCCCCAAAAATGTCAGTTAGGGGGTCCGATCTGTCTGCTGCAATGTCGCATAAAAATGACATAAATCTTTCCCGTAGTTAGTAGACGTGATAACGTGATTGCGCAAACCAATCAAAATACGCTTATTGCGATTTTTTGTTTTTTTTTACCAGAAATATGTAGCAGAAAACAAATTGGCCTAAAATGTTAAAAAATGTTGATTTTTACATATTTTTTTTTTGGGCAATTTTATATAGCAGAAGGTGAAAAATATTGTTTTTTTTTTCCAAAATTGTCGCTCTTTTTTTGTTTATAGTGCAAAAAATTAAATACCACCAAAAGAAAGCTCTATTTGTGAGAAAAAAAGGATGTAAATTTTGTTTGGTTACAGCGCCGCACGACCGCGCAATTGTCCGTTAAAATAACGCAGTGCCGAATCGCAAAATAGGGCCTGGTCAGGAAGGGTGCAAATCCTTCCGGTCTTAAAGTGGTTAAAATGCAAATCAATTTATAACTTTTTTGAAATGCGTTTTTCTGGATTTTTTTTTTTTTTTTTTGTTATTCTGTCTCTCGCTGTTAAAATAAACCTACCAACAAAATTATAGACCGATCATTTCTTTGTCAGTGGGCAAACATACAAAATCAGCAGGGGATCAAATACTATATTTTTCCTCATAGCGGATGCCGGAGGACATTGCCTGCGAGCCAATAGGGGGCGAGCGCGCGCCGCCACAGGCACGCTTCCGCCCCCGCTCTTTCACTGTGATCCCCGCGTGTGTGACCGGCGGACTCGATGTCCGCTGGTCACTCGCGATCGCCCGGCACAGAGGGAGAAAGGCAGGCGGCTAATGTAAACAAAGCCGCCTGTCATTCTCCCTTGTGTAAGTGCAGAGATCATACGGTCCTGCTATGGAGGACTGTATATCTCTGTAGTTACACAAACAGCCACATCCCATAACAGTTAGAAGCACGCCCCTAGGGACACATTTAACCCTTCCTTCTCCAATAAAGTTAACCCCTTCCCTGCCAGTGTCATTTTTACAGTAACAGTGCATATGTATAGCACTGATTACTGTAGTAATGTCACTGGTACCCCCAAAAGTGTCAAAAATGTCAGTCAAGGGTCCGATCTGTCAGCCGCAATGTCGCAGTCCCGCAAAAAAGAAAAATCGCAGATCGCCGCCATTACTCGTTAAAAAAAAAAAAAAACAATAAAAATGACAAAAATCTTTCCCTTAGTTAGTAAACGCAATAACTTTTGCGCAAACCAATCAAAATACGCTTATTGCAATTTTTTTTTTACCAAACATAGGTAGCAGAAAACAAATTGGGCTAAAATGTTAAAAAAAATTAGATTTTTACATTTTTTTGGGGGGGAATTTCATATAAAAAAATGTGAAAAATATTGTTATTTTTGCAAAATTGTCGCTTTTTTTTTTGTTTATAGCGCATGATCAAAAAATCGCACAGGTGATCAAATACCACCAAAAGAAAGCTCTGTTTGTGGGGAAAAAAAGGACGTCAAATTTGTTTAGGTACAGCGTCGCACGACCGCGCAATTGTCCGTTAAAATCACGCAGTGCCGAATCGCCTGGTCAGGGCCTGGTCAGGAAGGGGGTAAAATCTTCCGGGGCTTAAGTGGTTAACCAGCATTATAATACAAAAAGACATGCACTGCCTGTTTCTTGAGTTGTTAGGCTGTGGAGCTGCTGTGTGCCTGGCTGCCATGTACCTCATAGGGAATAGAACCTGGGACAAAATTGCCAGCCCTGTCTGCGGTCTGTGCTACCTTTGCAATAATTTATGCATCTCTGTGTGCCGGAATTGGAAACAATCTGTTTCTGAATGGAAGTCCTGCCATTAATTCCAGTTTTGTAAAGCTCCGAACATTCAGTGTGTGTTAAGCTATGAAAGTGCTCATTTAGCTCGGCTGTAATTTTGGAGGCTTTTGTGTCAACAAGCCTGTTAAGTGCCACTCTATCGCTGCTGATGAGTATGACTTGTGACCACTGTTCCTCTTAGTCGATGTAGTTTGCTCTTATTGAATACCCTACTATTATTTTTCACTGCTCTTCATTGAGATTAAATGCATTTGCAATTTGTTTGGACTAATACAGCTGCAATTCAAACACAATTAGTCTCTTTGCCACGCTATTAGTTGCTTAGGTTTGCGTTTAACCACTTTACCACCAGAGGATTTTGCTGTCTTACATCTGGGCCACTTTTTGCGATTCGGCACTGTGCGACTTTGACAATTGCGCGGTCATGCAACGCCATACCCAAAGGAAATTTATGTCCTTCTTTTCCCACAAACAGAGCTTTCTTTTGGTGCTATTTGATCACCTGTGCGATTTTTACTTTTTGCGCTATAAACAAAAAAAGAGCGACAATTTTGAGAAAATAACAATATTTTTCACATTTTTTTATATGAAATTCCCCCCCAAAAAAATGTAAAAATCAACATTTTTTATCATTTTTGGCCAATTTGTTTTCTGCTACATATTTTTGGTAAAAAAAAAAAAATCGCAATACGCCTATTTTGATTGGTTTGCGCAAAAGTTATTGAGTTTACTAACTAAGGGAAAGATTTCTGTCGTTTTTGGTGGGTTTTTTTAACGAGTAATGGCAGCAATCTGCGATTTTTTTTGCGGGACTGCGACATTGCAGCGGACAGATCGGACCCTTGACTGACATTTTTGACACTTTTGGGGTTACCAGTGACATTACTACAGTAATCAGTGCTATAAATATGCACTGTTACTGTAAAAATGACACTGGCAGGGAAGGGGTTAATTTTATTGGAGAGGGAGGGGTTAATGTATGCCTGGTGCTTACTGACATGTGTGGGGGGAGGTGACTGAGTGACACAGGGACAGATCGCAGGTTCAGCTATGCTGAATCCTGCAATCTGACCCTGCCTGTCACTTAGGAGATCCGCCCGCTTTGTTTACACAAGCAGGTGGAACTCCAGACTCGATTCCCCGTCGATCGGGGAAGAGCAGCAGCGATCGCCGCCGCCGCTCGTCCCCTGGCCCGACTACCGCTGTGACTGAATACAGCGGGAGCGAGCCTCCGGCGGCGCACGCACGCCGCCGAGAAGGGGGAGTGTCTGGCGACGTAGGTCTACGTCGTTACACCTACAATAGCCACTTTGCCACAGTAGAGCTCTAGTGAGCAGCGGTAAAGTGGTTAAAATACAAATGTCAAAAACACAAAGGATGCGACTCTTTTATAGCGGATGTGCTGCTGGCTGACCTTGGTGGCTTTGTTTGCAATAAAAAAAAGCAACTTTAATGTCTAAGTCCTATTTTTTATGTGGGTGTTTTCATAATTGCCACTACACCTTGGATATGATATACATTATTCAGACGGAATGTGCTGTTTAATGTGTATTTCCACTTTTGCAACCAAATTAGGAAAATGCATATTTTATATTTGCTACATGTCTCCCATCACATTACATTAACCACTTCTGGTACCAGAAGGATTTGACCACTTAATGACCAGGCCATATTTTGCGATACGGCACTGCGTTAATTTAACGGACAATTGTGCGGTCATGCGACACTGTACCTAAATAAAATTGATGTCCTTTTATTCCCACAAATAGAACTTTCTTTTGGTGGTATTTGATCACCTGTGCGATTTTTATTTTTTGCTCTATAAACAAAAAAAGAGTGACAATTCTGAAAAACAAAACAAAAAAAAAACAATATTTTTCACATTCTGCTATATACCATTTCCAAAAAAAAACAACAAATTTTTTAACATTTTAGGCCAATTTGTTTTCTGCTACATATTTTTGGTAAACAAATTGCAATAAGCGTATTTTGATTGGTTTGTGCAAAAGTTATTGCGTCTACTAACTACAAGAAAGATTTATGTCATTTTTATTGTTTTTCTTTTTTTACTAGTAATGGCGGCGATCTGCGATTTTTTTGCGGGACTGCAACATTGCGGCAGACAGATTAGACCCCTGACTGACATTTTTGGCACTTTTGGGGGTACCAGTGACATTACTACAGTAATCAGTGCTAAAAATATGCACTGTTACTGTACCAATGGCACTGGCAGGGAAGGGGTTAACAGTGTGGGTGATCAAGGGGCTAAATGTGTACCTAGGGGCGTGTTTCTAACTGTGGGGGGGAGGCGTGGCTTTTGAAATAATCATAGAGACCTGTGATCCTATATAGAAGGATCACAGGGGCTCTGTGATCATTTCAGGGAGAAGAACAGTCAGCTGTGTTTACAACAGCTGACCGTTCTCTCTCAGTGGGAAATGATCGCGGGTGTCCGGTGGAAATCAGAGCCGCCGGCCCCGTGCATTGGCTTCCCCGCTGACAAGCGGGGGCAGGAGCATGCCGCCGGCTGCGCACGCTCGCCCCCTTGCTGCCTGCACGTGACCGATGTATACCTACGGTGGTTTGCGCAGGAGCGGCTGCCTGGCGCAGTATAACTAAACTCAGTATAACTCAGTTAATTAAAAAATATTTTAAAGGATAACTTCACCTTTTCTTTTTTCTGAATTCCAGCTCCCATATGTACCAATACAGTATACCATTGGTGTACATATTTTACAGAAATAAAAAGCTTTATATTTATTTTACACACCCCTTACCTTATTGTCTAGCTAGCTGTATAAAAAAACATCTCTATTACTTCCTGGTCAGACCTTGGGATAGGAGTTTACCAGCTGACCTCATTAACACACACCCTGCATTTACCCTCTCGCCCTCCAGCAAATCACTCCCACCCCTTATCAGGTGCATGTTTTTCCTATGCAATCAGTAAATACCATTCTCACTAAATACACAGCCATAGATCGTTCATTTGGTAGAGTGTGCAGGAGCTTAGTGATCAGCCTATGTGGATAATAATATTGAAAACAGGAAAAGTGTGTCCTGGATTCCTTGAAGATAACCATACCCTATACAATCTGATTGTACAAACTATTTTAGATCTACCATCAACTATTTAGTGCAAGGGCCTGCCTGATTGGATACACAATGTTTGAATAGATGGTGAATCCTGCTATTATATGGTTTTGGAAAATCTAAAGGAGATTATACAGAGATTGCACAATCAGATTGTAGTGTATGGCCACCTTTACTGTATATGCCTAAAATTAACTAGTTGCGCTTTTGGTGCCATGAATTGTTAACGGGACATAAAACGCAGAAGCAAACACACAATTTGCCATGTGAAAAAAAAAAACACAGCAAAATGCACAGTAAAGAAATGTGCAACATACCAAAATGTCCCATGAGCCATGCTAGCTGCCCATACATTAGGCAATCTGAGTAATGCTAGGCAATGTAATGTTGAATAGGGTTTTGGGTAGTTATGTTTACTATAATTAACTCTGGCTTTACTATGCTGGCAGATCTCACTATCAGTTATAAACTAGTTGTGCATGCTGTCTGTCCTGACAAATGGTTAAAAATCTCAAGACTTGGTTGGTACATTGTCTGTTAATGTACTTTTACAAAACTGTCCCTCGGTCTGTTTGCTTTAACCACTTGCCGACCACAATAGTTGTGTGTGTGTATATATATATATATATATATATACAGTAAAACCTTGGTTTGAGAGTAACTTGGTTTAAGAGCGCTTTGCAAGACAAGCAAAATTTTCAAATAAATTTTGACTTGATATACAAGCGATGTTTTGATATACAAGTAGCCTCAAGTCACAGCTGAGTATAAAAGAGAAGAGAGGCGCCTCTAAGTGTAGCAATATGGTTACATTTAATGAAGGTACAACATTTAGCAACTCACATGGTTGATGATTGGAACAGGCACATCTAAGGATTCAGGCATCCGGGGTAAAGCTGTCCACATAGGACCATCCTCCGCACCGTCATCTACGTCATCTTTTCCATGCTGCCCCTCGTTTTCAGATCGCTTTACTGCAGGGTGGTCTTCCCGGTCAGGATTACAGACTAGCAGCCGGCGGTGCAGAAGATGGTCTATGTGGACAGCTTTACGCCGGATGCCTGCATACTTAGATGTGCCTGTTTTATTCATCAACCATGTGAGTTGCTAAATGTTGAACCTTCATTAAATGGAACCATATTGCTACACTTAGAGGCGCCTCTCTTCTCTTTGATACCCTGTAGCTTCTGCTGGATTTTGCTTCCAATCCCCTTGTGGAAGCGGCTATTTGTGGATGGACATTTTATGGTTACACAACCTATCGCAATGCTATAATCTTTTTATATGGACTATAAATTGAAGGATTTATGAATAAATGGTTGTGGAACGAATCATCTGAGTTTCCATTATTTCTTATGGGGAAATTCGCTTTGATATAAGAGTGCTTTGGATTACAAGCATGGTTCCGGAACGAATTATGCTCGCAATCCAAGGTTTTACTGTATATATATATATATATAAATGTTGCGGTTTGCAAGTGGTTCACCCGAATTATGGCTGAAGATATCAGGCATAACCCATGTGATGTTTTATTCAGCCAGCAGCTGGCTTTCTCTTGAAAGCATTCTGAGGAGCTCATGAGCTGCTGGAACGCTCTCAGAAGCGGCGGGAGGGGACGTCATCTTTTATATTATAAAAAAACAAGTTATATATTGTGTTTTGTTTTTTTAAATTCATTAAAAAAAATGTTTTTCTAAATTTGTTTGGAAATCCGCTGCGCAAATACTGTGTGACATAAAAAATTGCAATGATTGCCATTTTATTCCTTAGGGTCTCTGCTAAAAAAAAAAAGTATAATGTTGGGGGTTTTAAGTAATTTTCTAGCAAAAAATACTGATTTAAACTTGTAAACAAAGTGCCAGAAAAGGCTTGGTCCACAGTGGAAATTATTGTGAAAAACTAAAGTTGCCTATACAGTTAGGGGCATTTTCTGAATGCAGTGGGCTTGTGTGCAAGATCATAGGTTGTGCCCCCATTGCTAAGAAAAAAAATGTGGCCCGCAGAGGACACCAATGCAAAAAGTGAGCCTGGATTGCACTGCACTTAATACTGAGCATGGTTTAAAGCTAAACTCCAACCTCTTTTCAATAGAAGTGAATAAAATGATCAGTCCCAGCATAGATCATACAGTACCTTAGTTCCATGTTACTCTGATGTTTGCAGATCCCCTGATTTTCTGGGTTTAGTTGTGGCTTCGTACCATGTGACATTCTATATAGGCTGCTGTAGACTGGGATCCTTCCATAGCCACTTCCTGCTGCATCTCTAACCTAGAACATTCCCCTCTGTAGTCTTTCAGACTCTGCAAATGATGTAACTTCCTTCACAGTTCTGATGGTGGGTGGGAGGGGATACATCATAATTAGCATTTAGTCCCGCCCAATCCCACCTACAGGAAAAGTTCAAACATCCCAAGTCCTGCCTCACAGATCCCAACATTATTAAAAATCAAATAGGAAACATCTTCATACGCAGCCTATTTGGAAAGCTAGCTGTGCTGGTGATGGGCAGGATTGAATGGATTTCAAATAGAATTCAATCCTGCCTAGTTAAATATGCCAACCAGTGTGAACAGGGAGAGTCCCACCCCTCAAATCCCTCCCTTCCAGGCTGCATTCACACTTGAGCGTAGCGTTTAACCGCGATTTTACCGCGATTTTCAGGCGTTTTTTTCAGGCGTTTTTGGAGGCAGGCATTGACATCTATCAAAAACGCTGGTAATCAGCCCAAAAAGAAGCTCATGTACTTTTTTCAGCTACAGGCATTTTGCAAAACGCTCAGATGTGAACAGGGGCCATTTAAATGAATGTTTTTTTACTTGTTGGGCATTTTGGAACGTTTTTTTTAGCGTTTTTGGAGCTGAAAAATGCTGCTCCCTGTGAACCGATTTAGTTACATATGAAAGAAATGCGTTCATAATAATCTCCCATAGCCAATACTCTTGGCACGCTGCCAGACAGGAATTACACATTTACACTTGCTTTCCATACTGAAGAGTGATCTGCATTCAGGTCACTCTTCAGAGAGCATTTGACAGGCGGTGAGAAGGGGTTATATCGCTTCCCCATCACCTATTTCAACCACCTAAATGCTGCAGTGGTGCAAACATACACATTGTACGCAAATGCGGTATGGCTCCATTCTCTAGAATTGGTTGTGTCTGGCAGGCGGTAAGGCCCACCAAGCACAACAGGAGATACAGCTCTCACCACAGCCATAAAACAGTAATGAAGTCGTGGCATGTGTTCACCCCCAGCCACTGCCCATTCAGCTAATTGGGAGCAGTTGGGGGCGGTTAAACATTTTGGTTGTGCTGCATTTACACCTTTACTTTAAACAAGCCCTAAGACTGCGTAACTCTAGGATAGTAGTGATCCCTTGCATCTAAGACCCCATTCACACTTTGTGTAGAAGAAGTGCGCATTTCTCCTCACAATAATTTTTGTGTTTTTGGCGACTACACATACACTTTACAACAACAAAAGAATTGTGTGTGACATAACGGAAAATTTATATCAAATACTTACCGTAATTTTCCTTTCCTGATGGACTCCATGGCAGCATACGTATCGGGTTTGGCCCCGCCTCCAAACCTACCCATAGGACCTCACTCCCATAAATCTTTGCTCCTGTTCAGCACACATGTTCTGTAACTATCCTCCACAGAAATCCGGGAGGGAACTCCTGCTGCCATGGAGTCCATCAGGAAAGGAAAATTACGGTAAGTATTTGATATAAATTTTCCGTTTTCCTGACAGACTCCATGGCAGCATACGTATCGGGAAATAACTCGCCGTACACACAGGGTGGGCAGGTGCTGAACAGAAAAGTTTAATGCATTTTGTCAAACAGACAGGACTTGCAAACCAAAATTCACAGATGAAAGAGCCGCTGGCTCAACACAGTAATGGGATAAAAAAGTGTTAATAGAGGACCACGACGCTGCTCTGCAGATGACTTCAGGAGCCACATGTCTGGATACTGCCCAGGAGGTAGAGATGCTCCGCGTCGAATGAGCTGTAACTACTGCTGGAGGGGTCAAGCCCTTAGCCCTATAAGCCCACTGGATGGTCTGGATGATCCAAGAGGAAATGGATCTCGTAGAGGCTCTTGAACCTTTGTTTTTTCCATAGAAGGTAACAAAAAGATGTTCTGATTTTCTAAAAGAGGAAGTGGCATCTAAATATTTCTTAATACACTTTCCAACATCCAGCAGATGAACCGAAGATTCTTCCTCTTCCTGTCTAAAGGTTGGTAACACTGTTTCTATGTTTTCATGGAAGACAGAAGTCCTTTTTGGTCTCGCATCCAGCATGGGAATGAGCACCACTCTGTCAGGAAAAAATGTTAAGAAAGGCTCTTGTGTCCCAAAGGACCCAATTTCCAAAACTCTTTTTGCTGAGGTTACAGCTACCAGAAACACTGTTATCAGTGTAAGCTCTCTTATGGTCAAGGAATCAGACATGTCTTGAATCTGACCCACCAGGAAATCCAGAACTAGAGGCAGATCCCACTTGGGAAACCTGGGTTTTCTCTGAGGTCTGATTCTCACTGCTCCTTGGAAGAATTGACGAATTAAGGCATTAGTGGCCCAGGAGATCCCTGTAAAAGCGGAAATAGCCGAGACCTGGACTCTAAGCGAACTCACTGATAGAGGCAAGTCCAATCCTGATTGGAGAAAGCTCAATACATCCTGGATCTTAATGGAAGATTGAGGATCAGGCCTTGTAGTCAACTGTGCAGAAAATTTTTCCCAGATTCTCTGATAAACTCTGTTCGTTGAGTTTCTTCTAGCACTAAGCAATGTAGAAATCGCCGTTTCTGGACAGCCTAAAGCCTGTAACCTCCTCCTCTCAACATCCAGACCCTGAGATGTAGACGGTCTGGGCACGGATGGAGTACAGACCCCTGGGACAACAGATCCGGTCTGAAGGGTAGCGGGATTGGGTCTCGGACACTGAGTAGCGTCAGAAGGGGAAACCATGGCCTGTTCGGCCAGAAGGGAATCACCGCCACTACCTCCACTGGCTCCGACCTGAGTCTCCGAAGAAACTGTAACACAATCGGAATTGGTGGGAAGGCGTATGCCCTGTGGAATCTCCACTGATCCGAGAGTGCATCCATCCCTGATGCTTGTGGATCTCTGAATCTTGAATAGTACTTCGGCAGTTTGTGATTGCAGGGGGAGGCGAAGAGGTCTACCTCTGGAGAGAACCCCAATGTTAGGATCCAGTCGAACGTTTCCTTGTAAAGGGACCACTCGTTGTTGTCCAGGTCCACTCTGGACAGGAAGTCTGCTTTGACATTCTGGACTCCTGGAACATAAACCTCTGAAAGATTCGAGAGATTTCTCTGTGCCCAGGACATAATCGGCTCCACTTCCCTCAATAGGGACCAGCTGCGTGTTCCCCCTTGCTTCCTGATGTATGCCACTGCTGAGGTGTTGTCCAGACGCAGCATGACAGGTTGGTCTTTTGTCAGGTGAGAAAATGCCCGAAGAGCTTGGAATGTTGCTCGGAGTTCCAGTATGTTGGATACTATTCCTCGAGTGGAAAACTCCCACCTGCCCTGTGCCACCTCCGACATACAGTGGGCACCCCAGCCTATGTTGCTGGCGTCCGAGGTAACCACTACCCACGGAGCTGGCTTCAGAGAGTGGCAGTTCAGCAGGTGGTCTCTGCACAACCACCAGGGGAGACTCGCTCTCATTGAAGGGGTTAAGAAGATGCGTTGATCCAGATGCCACGTATCCCATTGCTGAAGGAATCCCTTCTGAAAGGGTCTCATCCTCCACAGGGCCCACTTCACCATGGGGACTACTGCGACCATAGTCCCGATCACCTTCAGGCATTGACGTGCCTGAAGATGAGAGGATGAGAGGGCAAAGCGAATCCTGTCTCGAAGTGTCCCTATTTTTTCCTCTGAAAGAGAGATAGTCGCCTTCTCTGTGTCGAACAGAGCGCCCAAGTAGATCAGGGACAGAGTTGGAATCAGGTGACTCTTCTCCTTGTTGAGTAACCAACCAAACTTCTGGAGAGTGGACACGACCTGCTCCAGATGAACTAATAGTTGGTCTCTGTCTTGGGACAACAGGAGGAGATCGTCCAAATAATGGTGAAGACGGATACCTTTCAATCTCAGTAGGGCTACCACGGCCAATAAGATTTTTGAAAAGGTCCGTGGAGATGTTGAGAGCCCGAATGGGAGACAGATAAATTGAAGATGTAATCCTCCCACTTCGAACCGGAGAAACCTTTGAAAATCTTCGTCCACAGGGACATGAAAGTAGGCGTCTTTCAAGTCGATGGACACCATCCAATCTGCCGGCTGGACTGACTGCTGTATGGACAACAGGGTCTCCATTTTGAACCTTTCTTTTTTTATGAATTTGTTCAAGAAGGTCAAATCTATTACTGGTCTCCATGATCCGTTCTTCTTTTGGACCAGAAAGAGCGGAGAATATATTCCTTGGCCTCGCTCGGACTCTGGAACGGAGATGACAGCCCCTTGAGCAATGAGAGCTTCGACGTAAGAAAACAAAATCTGACGCCTTTCTTCTAGGAATGGTATGGCAGTAGGCAGGAACCTTGAGCCTGGCCTCTCCTTGAAGACCCACTTGTGGCCTGAGGACACCGTCCTGACGGCCCAGGGGTCCTGAATCGAAGCCGCCCAGACATGCCGGAAGGAGCGTAGACGCGCACCCACCCGACATGTCTGAGCGGGCCCACCTTCAAAAGGACTTAGTGGGCTCACGGTCCCCCGAGGAGACATTCTTTGTCGTCTTCCTGGAAGACTGTCTGGATCTCCAGTTCCGGTTGAACTCCCGACCAGGTCTATAAGAACGAGCTTCCCTGGCCCGGTCAGGAACAAATTTTCTGGTAGGCTGTCCTTTCTTGACGTTGAACTGGCGCCGATCCTGGGGAAGAAACCCAGACTTACCGCCCGTAGCCCGGGTTATGGCCTCGTCAAGTTTATTCCCGAAAAGGGAGGACCCCTCAAAGGGAATACGGCACCAAACTTGCTTTGATGCTGGATCCGCAACCCAAGGGCGGAGCCAAAGAGCTCTCTTAGCTGTGACCGAGGACAGCATAACCCTTGCCAATAGACGGATCAGGTCTATGGAAGCCTCCCCAAGGAACGACGAGCCCAGTCTAAGCTCCTGGATTGGAGCGCTTCTGGCCACCTCCTCCGACACCGATCTGACCGATTCGTCTACCACATCAGCCCAAGACTCCATGGCCTTGGATAGAGCGGCTAAAGCCAGGACTGGCTTGCAGGCCATACCTGCTGTGAGATAGATTCTCTTCAAATCGGAGTCCATCCTTCGGTCCAACGGGTCTTTAAATTAGACCGTATCTTCTAAAGGAAGGGTCACATGCTTGACCAGTCTCATGACTGCTGCGTCAACTAGCGGAGGAGACTCAAGATGTTTCACATCATCCTCCTTGAAGGGGTAAAGTTTTGCCATCTTAGATACTAAGGAATTCTTGCGTTCCACCTTTCTCCACTCCTCCGAAATAATTTCTCCCAACTCTCCCAGAAAGGGAAAATTAACCCGCTCCTTGTTGAGCTGTTTAAAGTACTTCTTTTGCTTGGAAGGGGGAACAGCTGACTCTTCCCAGTTTAAAGTCTCCCTGACCGCTTTAACTAGGGAAGGCACCAAAGCATATTCGAGACCCAGGCAGGGATCCTCATCTTCAGAGTCGCTACCTGACAAAAGCACCGACTGATGGCTTGCCTGGGCCGACTCTAAATCTTCCTGTACTTGAAGTGCTACAGGGGAAGGGCTTGGGGAAGCCGTTGCAGTGTCTTGAGAACGACTGACACCCATTTCAGCCAAAGAGTCCTTTACTACTCTCTTAACCAAAGCCTCAATGCGTTGATCAGAGGTATCCCTCTCTCCCGCAGCCTGGGAGAAACATCTGTCACAGAAAAACTTCCTCTCTGGGACACTAGCGCCACAGCCTTTGCAACCTGCTTTGTCAAGTCTCCGTGCGTGGCTGGCTGAAGTGGATGCTTTACGATGATGGGAACCCGAACGGGATTTTCCTGTAGAGTGCCGGTGGCGAGAACTCGAACGTCTTTCACTTCTTTGAGAAGGGTGTCTAGTCTCTGAACGAGGAGGGCTGTAAACAAAGGAAACAAGAAAAAACAAACAGGAAGCTAGGAACACTTGAGTTCCTACCCCCACCCCCTATAACCCACACCCCCACCAAGAAGCCCCCAATACCTGTTAGGGGCGGGCTGACCACCGGAGGGCAAAGTAGCTTCCATTCTGATGCTGACCTACAAGAATGAGCCGGACAGCAATGTCAGAAAACCAGCAAAAGAGGGGGGGGGGGGCGCTCCCAAACTGGGGCCAGTACTCACCAAGAACCAGAGGTTAGCAGGCAGAGCGGCAGCGAACAGCAGGCATCCAAAAACCGATCGGTTGCGGAGTATAGAACGCCCAGTATCAGCAGTGTGTATAAACACAACACTGCTGACAGTTCTGGGGTTTAAATATGGCGCCTGGTGACGTCATCAGCAATCGCCACCGACGCCGACTCACTGCGTATGCGCCGAGCTCCTACTGCGCACGCGCGAGAGCCAAGCCTCGTTCTCGAGGTGCCGCACATGCGCAGTAGCGTACCGCACCGGCGGCCGGTCAGGAAGTGAACCGCTGACCGGCCCCGGACCACTAGCCACCAGGGAAGGCAGGAAAGACCAGGTAAGAGACGAATACACAAAAACCAGGCAATACATAAGTAATTAAGCATATAAAATAGCTGCCATGGAGTGTTACTCACGAACCGCAGACCACCAGGGATGGATGCACACCGGACTTCAAGGGTACCGGCCACCCGCAGCAGCTGGGCTTTTTGGCCAAGGCTGCTACATCTTCGCCCCTACTCCATACCCCGCAGCAGCTGGGGCTTATTGGAGAGCTCCATACCCGACTGGTAGAGCCATCTATCACCCGGAATCCATCTTCAGGTAGGATATCAGGTAATCCCTTTGGAGGACAAAAAAAGAACATGTGTGTGCTGAACAGGAGCAAAGATTTATGGGAGTGAGGTCCTATGGGTAGGTTTGGAGGCGGGGCCAAACCCGATACGTATGCTGCCATGGAGTCTGTCAGGAAATATATATATATATATATATATAATGTGTTTGTTGTAATGATTTTAATGATAAATTTTAAAAGTTTTTATAGTATTTTTAAATGTCTTAATAAGCTTTGGATATGAATTTATTCTTGTGATAATGTATTGTGATGGCTGATTCTGTCCATAGGGTTGCCTTTTAGCCCCTTACTTCCCTCTCCCATTGGGATTTAATTCCTTCAGGTTTGGCCCCTTTTAAGTAGAGTAATACAGGTGGGGTCATTACCAATAAAAGGAGGTTGGGGAATAGTGTGGGCGTGACCTGAAGGAGGCTCCGCCTCTGAAACACATTGTCATAGCAACCCAAGAGCGCCACTTTCTGTTCCTATTTGTATCATCTTTCCAACTAGAGGCTTCTATGCGGCCCCCATGCGCAGTTGCGAATAGCCGGCGGGTCCGTGTGCAGGCGCGCCGGGCTGTGAAGGCCGGGACCCGGCGGGGAGGCTTCGAGTTACTGGGCATCTTATCAGCAGTGTCCGAGCTTCGTACACATTCTGAGGGTCCATCCAAGGGAGAGGGGTAGAAGGAGAATGTTGATGTGCCTGTCACCTACAGAGCAAATGTGAGTGTATCTGTAAGTCATGTTGTTCCATGTTTAATAAACCGTATTATGCGAGGACGGCCATGCTCTGGTGTCTCCTTTTGCAACCTTTTGATAGAACACCTGCCCTGAAGCTACAGAGGCTCAAAGGATCATGGGACATATAGTATCAGGACTAGTAAAGGAAGGAACCAGGAAGTCAGAGTACTTTGAAATTCAGCCAAGAGAAGGATTGACATCATAGACACAGAAACCTGCTACATAAAGCTAAGGGAGGTAAGTTGACACTGGGGTTGAGATTCATTTACATGCACAATGTTTTGGTTGTTTTGCGGAGGAAAAGCTGGAGTTCTTCTTTAGAGGGGTCTGGTAAGTAGAATATAAGATGACTTGCATAGTGTAGAATGAGATGGTTGGAAATAGGGAATGTACAGCACACTGTACACAAATAGAGGGTATGGAATCAGAAATGTAGAATGCACAGCACAGTGTACAGAATTATGTGGTGTGGAAAACGGAATGTACAGCACAGTGGAGGTGTGGAATAGGGAATGTGCAGCATAGTGTGCACATTAAGGAGGTGTAGAATAGGCACAGTGTACAAAATGAGGCGGTGTGTGGAAAAGGCATAGCATCAGTGGTGGCTGGTGCTCAAAATTTGGGGGGGGAGGGGGGGGGATGCAGAAACATGTAATAGGCATTGCTTTGCGGCAAAAAACGCTGTAAAAAATTGCGTGACTTTGAGGTCGCAAAGGTGTGAAAGGGGACATCAGTAATTAAGGTATAGTGTGCCCCCTTTCAATGCAGAGAGACCCGCGTGCCCCCTTTCATTGCAGAGAGACCAGCGTGCCCCCTTTCAATGCAGAGAGACCAGCGTGCCCCCTTTCAATGCAGAGTGACCAGCGTGCCCCCTTTCAATGTAGAGTGACCAGCGTGCCCCCTTTCAATGCAGAGTGACCAGCGTGCCCCCTTTCAATGCAGAGTGACCAGCGTGCCCCCTTTCAATGTAGAGTGACCAGCGTGCCCCCTTTCAATGCAGAGTGACCAGCGTGCCCCCTTTCAATGTAGAGTGAACAGCGTGCCCCCTTTCAATGCAGAGTGACCAGTGTGCCCCCTTTCAATGCAGAGTGACCAGCGTGCCCCCTTTCAATGCACAGTGACCAGTGTGCCCCCTTTCAATGCACAGTGACCAGCGTACATGCCCCCTTCAATGCAGTGACCAGCGTACATGCCCCCTTCAATGCAGCGCCCAGCGTACATGCCCCCTTCAATGCAGAGATCAGCGTGCGTGCCCCCTTCAATGCAGTGACCAGTATACATTCCCCCAATGCAGAGACCAGCATACATGCCCCCTTCAATGCAGTGACCAGCATACATTCCCCCAATGCAGAGATCAGCGTGCATGCCCCCTTCAATGCAGTGACCAGCATACATTCCCCTAATGCAGAGACCAGCATACATGCTCCCTTCAATGCAGTGACCAGCATACATTCCCCCAATGCAGAGATCAGCGTGCGTGCCCCCTTCAATGCAGTGACCAGCATACATTCCCCTAATGCAGAGACCAGCATACATGCCCCCTTCAATGCAGTGATCAACATACATTCCCCCAATGCAGAGATCAGCGTGCGTGCCCCCTTCAATGCAGTGACCAGCATACATTCCCCTAATGCAGAGACCAGCATACATGCCCCCTTCAATGCAGTGATCAACATACATTCCCCCAATGCAGAGATTAGCGTGCGTGTCCCCTTCAATGTAGTGACCAGCATTCATTCCCCCAATGCAGAGATTAGCGTGCGTGTCCCCTTCAATGTAGTGACCAGCATTCATTCCCCCAATGCAGAGATTAGCGTGCGTGTCCCCTTACTTACCTGGAGCAGCAGCGGCGGCGGGCGGCTTCTCATCAGTCCCCCGGCGTCGGCTTCTCCTCAGTCCCAGCGGCGCGTCTCCTCGGGTCCTCCTGCTCCCGCCTCCTCCTCAACCAATGGCATGGGGTTTGCCTTGCGGCCAATCAGGAAGCGCGTATCGGACGCGCTTCCTGATTGGCCAGGAGGAGGATCGGTGTGACAATAGCGAATTTTCATTCGCTATTGTCACACAATGGGTGGGCTCCACCCTTTGCATCACCCTATTAGAGCCTCTGGCTCTAATCAGGTGATTTAAAAAAAAAAAAACATTAAGCTCCATGCATCCGGTGCCCCTGCATGCAGATTAGGGGGCCGGAAGCATGGATGGGAGGGGCGGCGCCCCTGCGCCCTCAATACACCGGCCGCCACTGGATAGCATAGTGTATTGAATGAGGAGGTGTGGAAGATGGAATGTGAAATAGGAAATAAACAGCACAGTGTACAGGATGAGCAGCTGTAGAATAGTGAAAGTGCAGCATAGCGTACACAATTAGGGGGTGTAAAATAGGATAAGTTTGGCACATTGTACAGAATGAGGCATTGTGGAATATGGAATGTACAGCACAGTGTACAGAATGAGGCGGTGTGGAACAGGGAATGTATAGCATAGTGTATTAAATGAGGAGGTGTGGAAGCTGGAATGTGAAAAAGGGAATATAAAGCACAGTGTACAGAATGAGGAGGTGTGGAATAGGGAATGTGCAGCATAGTGTACACAAGTAGGGGGCCTAGAATAGGATAAGTTTGGCATAATGTACAGAATGAATTAGGGTGGAATACGGAATGTACAGCACAGTGTACAGAGTGGGCATTGTGGAACAGGGAATATAAAGCACAGTGTACAGAATGAGGAGGTGTGGAATAGGGAATGTGTAGCATAGTGTACACAAGTAGGGGGCCTAGAATAGGATAAGTTTGGCATAATGTACAGAATGAATTAGGGTGGAATACGGAATGTACAGCACAGTGTACAGAATGAGGCATTGTGGAACAGGGAATGTATAGCATAGTGTATTAAATGAGGAGGTGTGGAAGCTGGAATGTGAAAAAGGGAATATAAAGCACAGTGTACAGAATGAGGAGGTGTGGAATAGGGAATGTGCAGCATAGTGTACACAAGTAGGGGGCCTAGAATAGGATCAGTTTGGCACAATGTACAGAATGAATTAGGGTGGAATACGGATTGTACAGCACAGTTTACAAAGTGGGCATTGTGGAACAGGGAATATAAAGCACAGTGTACAGAATGAGGAGGTGTGGAATAGGGAATGTGTAGCATAGTGTACACAAGTAGGGGGCCTAGAATAGGATAAGTTTGGCATAATGTACAGAATGAATTAGGGTGGAATACGGAATGTACAGCACAGTGTACAGAATGAGGCATTGTGGAACAGGGAATGTATAGCATAGTGTATTAAATGAGGAGGTGTGGAAGCTGGAATGTGAAAAAGGGAATATAAAGCACAGTGTACAGAATGAGGAGGTGTGGAATAGGGAATGTGCAGCATAGTGTACACAAGTAGGGGGCCTAGAATAGGATAAGTTTGGCATAATGTACAGAATGAATTAGGGTGGAATACGGAATGTACAGCACAGTGTACAGAGTGGGCATTGTGGAACAGGGAATATAAAGCACAGTGTACAGAATGAGGAGGTGTGGAATAGGGAATGTGTAGCATAGTGTACACAAGTAGGGGGCCTAGAATAGGATAAGTTTGGCATAATGTACAGAATGAATTAGGGTGGAATACGGAATGTACAGCACAGTGTACAGAATGAGGCATTGTGGAACAGGGAATGTATAGCATAGTGTATTAAATGAGGAGGTGTGGAAGCTGGAATGTGAAAAAGGGAATATAAAGCACAGTGTACAGAATGAGGAGGTGTGGAATAGGGAATGTGCAGCATAGTGTACACAAGTAGGGGGCCTAGAATAGGATAAGTTTGGCATAATGTACAGAATGAATTAGGGTGGAATACGGAATGTACAGCACAGTGTACAGAATGAGGCATTGTGGAACAGGGAATATAAAGCACAGTGTACAGAATGAGGAGGTGTGGAATAGGGAATGTGTAGCATAGTGTACACAAGTAGGGGGCCTAGAATAGGATAAGTTTGGCATAGTGTACAGAATGAATTAGGGTGGAATACGGAATGTACAGCACAGTGTACAGAATGAGGCATTGTGGAACAGGGAATATATAGCACAGTGTAACGAATGAGGAGGTGGGGAATATAGAACTCACATTGCAGAGTGGTATGACCAATATAGGTACAGTACTTTTTGTGCAGCACACAGATTCTTAATGAATATCGCTTTTAATTGCTGGCATGTATAACTGATGGTGAAGTTGCCCCAATAGGCATGTTTATATATCACAATAACCTCATTGCAAAAAATACTGCATTTGCATAATGGAACAAGCCAGATCTGCATCCATCCATAGCCAACAACATGAAAAGCAACCTATACACCCTAATACTGATCAGCCCAGCTGCACTCACTGTCTCTGGTCACCTCTATGTATCCCATACTTGGTAAGCTTTTATTTCCTGGTTAGATATCTTTAAAAAAAATGGAATGGTTGTAAAGGCAGGTGAACATAGGAAGAGGCAGGTGAACATAGGAAGAGGCAGGTGAACATAGGAAGAGGCAGGTGAACACAGGAAGAGGCAGGTGAACATAGGAAGAGGCAGGTGAACACAGGAAGAGGCAGGTGAACATAGGAAGAGGCAGGTGAACATAGGAAGAGGCAGGTGAACATAGGAAGAGGCAGGTGAACATAGGAAGAGGCAGGTGAACATAGGAAGAGGCAGGTGAGCATAGGAAGAGGCAGGTGAACATAGGAAGAGGCAGGTGAACATAGGAAGAGGCAGGTGAACATAGGAAGAGGCAGGTGAGCATAGGAAGAGGCAGGTGAAAACAAGTTGTTTTATAGGTGGAAGGTCTGCTTTAACATCCTTTTACTCCTCTGATAACTCGTTAATCCACTGACAGAGAATTAGGTCTTCTGTAAGCTACAAATCACTAGAGTTGCAGCTTACAAGCGGCTATAGACTCCCTGTGTCACAGTGCTATCACATGGATGGATCATAATATCCTCCATATCTGTATAATACAACCGATTCCTTCCGTTCCCAGAGCCGGATAAAGTAAATAGAGCTAGTATAATATGGCAACGGGGGATAAAAGCAAACCTCTTGCTTTGTCCTGAATAGGCAAATCACAGGTTTTCTACAATGTTTTACCATTGTGGAGGGCCAGAAGTGACAGCAGTCTATATGATTTTGCAACACTTACATTTTTTCCAAAGGCTCAAGGTTTTGTTTCTATGCATGAAGGTAAATTAATATTCTCTGTGTAGCAACCTCCCAGCTGCCCCTTAACCAGTTCCGAACCGCCCACCGCATATATACTGCGGCAGGCTGGCCCTCCTGCGCAAATTGACGTAGGGCTACCTTAGTCGCCCACCTGCAGCTAGGGGGCAAGCGCGCGCCGCCACCGGCATCCACCCACTTGGCAGCTGGGACTCCCATGCACGTGGCAGGCAGCTCCGATTGCCGCCGGCCACCCGCGATCGCTCCCCGCTGGAATGATCACAGAGCTCCTGTGATCCTTCTATATAGGATCACAGGTCTCTATGGTCATTCCATAAGCCCCACCCCCATACAGTTAGAATCACTCCCCTAGGCTTGCATTTAACCCCTTGATCACCCACAGTGTTAACCCCTTCCCTGCCAGTGTCATTATTACAGTAACAGTGCATATTTTAGGCACTGATTACTGTGGTAATGTCACTGGACCCTCCAAAAGGGTCAAAAATGTCAGTTAGGGGTCCGATCTGTCCGCCGCAATGTAGCAGTCCCGCAAAAAATCGCAGATTGCCGCCATTACTAGTAAAAAAAAAAAAAAAAAAAACAATAAAAATGACATAAATCTTTCTTGTAGTTAGTAGACACGATAACTTCTGCGCAAACCAATCAAAATACGATTATTGCGATATTTTTTTTACCAAAAATATGTAGCAGAAAACAAACTGGCCTAAAATGTTAAAAATTTTTGATTTTTACTTTTTTTTTTTTTTTGGGGAATATTATATAGCAGAAAGTGAAAAATATTGTTTTTTTTTTTTTTTTTTCAGAATTGTTGCTCTTTTTTTGTTTATAGCGCAAAAAATAAAAATCACAGGATTGATAAAATACCAGAAAAAGAAAGCTCTATTTGTTGGAAAAAAAGGACATCAATTTTATTCGGGTACAACGTCGCACAGCCACGCAATTATCCGTTAAAGTAACGCAGTGCCGAATCGCAAAATATAGCCTGGTCATTAAGGAGGAAAATCTTCTGGTCCAGAAGTGGTTAAAACTTAAGCCTGATCTTTCTCCAGAGCTGTGCATGGGAGCCTCAGCTCTGCTGGGTCTCTCCATCCTCATTGGCTGAGACAGCAGTGGGAGCCAATCACAGCCAGTGATCCAATGAGGAGGAAGGGGGAGATTTCTGTCTGAATGGAGTTGCAGAGCAGCTGTTTGGGTGCCCACTCAGCAGGAAGAAGGGGCAGGGCCATCTTACTGAATGGGCATGCTGGGCAGTGGCCCAGGGGGCCCCACATGCACAGCGACACAGCCCCAGCCAAGCATTAGTCCAGATTATCCTGTGCATTCCGCTGCTGAACTTAGCAGGTGGCAAGCGCCTGCCGGCCCTGCGCTGCTGTCAGGCCCCTTTGGGCCATGGAGGGGGATCCCACAACTGCAGGAATGCCTGTCCGCCTCCACGGGAACAGGCGCACACAGGACAGTCGAGTCCTGTTAACTTCCGTCCAGTGTGTGTGTTCACCGGACCCAGCCGCCGAACTTGGAAGCTGTCATTAGCCTGGCACTGATGTACCAATAAATATCGCCTGATCGATAATTTGCATTTTTATTTTCGTGGGTGATTGTTTAGGCAGAGCCCCAGTGTACTGCATTGCCTGGGGCCCTTTAATGCTCTTAAGATGGCACTGAGAATGGGACAGGAACGCCATCAAATGGGTGTCATATCTGATCACATCTGCAGCACCAAGGCCACTGCAGATCAAATAGAAACTAAGATGGCAGCTTTCTTGGCTGTAAAGGAGAGGAGGGTTTAGTTCTGCTTTAAGTGTGAAATATAAAACACAATAAACACAATAGAATATACTATAGCTTGGTGCTGCCCCCGGCACAGGCTAAGAACGGCCTTACGCTAAACGTGGCCTGTCAATGGTGATATTACACAAACTCTTGTGCTGCCCCCAACATTATTAAAAAGGGTGATAAGAAATATAACTGGTAAAGTATGACACTGCAATCCACTGGGGTATTACTAGTAGAGTTGGCTGGCAGGTTATTAATAGTTGGAAAATACAATAACTCTGTACACTGTTACAGAGATGCTTTTATCCGAATTGTAATAGAAGGCTCCTCAGTCCTGTCTCCTTAGCTGGAAACATTCACATTCAAATAATGTTTCAACTACGGAGCTTTTGATAAAATGCTGTAATTGTCATTCTTGTAATTTAAAGTGCCTGTCTGATTGTATACTAACAATGCATGTTTCCCAGCTCTTTTCACAGAATCGCCATAAAAAATAACTATTTAGCTTTTTTTTTTTTAAAGTCCAAAATAAATAAACCAACCAATGCTACTATCTTGCAGTCTGGAAAACACGACCATGTCCTCAAGTAACAGCAGCTGATTTGTCAATGTGCCAAGAGTAGAGAAATATTGTCAATAACGCTCCATAAAAGCAATCTGATTAAAGTGTACCTGCACTAAAGTCTAATTGTATAAAACATTCGTAGAATGTAGATGCTGATACCCAGTGGTGTGTTGGGTAGCCTTAGGCCTCATGTACACAGCTGCTGATAAACAGACGTTTTGGTGCAGTTGGGCATTTTTTTCAGCAGCCCCTGAACTCTCCTCTGTGTTATCTCATCTCTCCATTTACAATTAGTTTTTTTTTTTAGTTTTTTTATAGGCATTTTCTTGAAAGCAAAAAAATGCATTCAGGATGGAAGTTTATAGGCAATTCTAACACCAAATGCTTCTAACAGCTTGCAAACGTGTGGTAGAAACATCTATAGGCGTTATCGTTTATAGGAAAACATTGCTGACTATTTTCAATAGGGGGGAGAGAGAGAGGGGGTAGAGAGGGGAGAGAGAAGGAGAGAGAGAAGGGGGGAGAGAGAGGGAGAAGGGGGAGAGAGAGAGGAGAGAGAGAGGGTGGAGAGAAAGAAGGGGGAGAGAGAGAAGGGGAGAGAGAGAGAGAGGGAGGAGAGAGAGGGGGCAGAGAGAAAGAAGAGGGAGAGAGGGGGCGAGAGAGAGAGAGAGAGAGAGAAGGGGGGAGAGAGAGAAGGGGGGAGAGAGAGAAGGGGGAGAGAGAGAGAGAGAGAAGGGGGGAGAGAGAGAGAGAGAAGGGGGGGAGAGAGAGAAGGGGAGAGAAGGGGGAGAGAGAGGGAGAGAAGGGGGGAGAGAGAGGGAGAGAAGGGGGGAGAGAGAGGGAGAGAAGGGGGGAGAGAGAGGGAGAGAAGGGGAGAGAGAGAGAGAGAGAGAAGGGGGAGAGAAGGGGAGAGAGAGAAGGGGGGAGAGAGAGAGAGAGAAGGGGGAGAGAGAGGGGGAGAGGGAGGGAGGGAGAGAGAGAGGGAGAGAAGGGGGGAGAGAGACGGAGAGAGAGAGAGTAGGAGAGAGAGAGAGAGAGAGAGAGAGTAGGAGAGAGAGAGAGAAGGGGAGAGAGAGATTGGAGAGAGAAGGGGAGAGGAGAGAGTGAGAGATTGGAGAGAGAATGGGAGAGATAGGGAACAAGAGAGAGGAGAGAGAAGAGGGGGGGAGAGAGCGAAAGAAGGGAGCGAGAGAGAGAGAGAGAGAGAGAGAAGGGGGGGAAAGAGAGAGAAGGGTGAGAAAGGGAGGAGAGAAAGGGGGGAGAAAGAAGGGGTAAAGAGGGGGAGACAGAGGGGGGAGAGAGAGAGAGAGGGGGGAGAGTGAGAGAGAGAGAGAGAGAGAAGGGGAAGAGAGAGAGAGAGAAGGGGGAGAGAGAGAGGAGGAGAGAGAGAGAGAAGGGGAGAGAGGGGGAGAGAGAGGGGAGAGAGAGAGAGGTGAGAGTGAGAGAGAGAGAGAGAGAGAGAGAGACAAGGGGTAGAGAGAGAAGGGGAAGAGAGAGAGAGAAAGAAGGGAGGAAGAGAGAAATAAAAACTTTTATCTGAAAAGAGGTTTCTAAACGAAAACGATGATGAACGCCGGTAAACTTGGTGTTTAAAAAGTGGACAAATGGACGTTTTCTAACTTTGTGCACTAGCTGTCAAGTTCCAGCATCCAGAAGAGGTTTTCAAACGTCTCGTGTACATGACGCCTTACAGGCCAGGAGTCCAGATTGATATAGATATACTGTATGTGGACACCTCTGGGTGCCCGTATTACCATCCTGTTCACACTTTATTACAGGTACACTTTCACCTCTAATTTTTATAGATGGTATCTACACTGCAAGTCTAAATCTGACTGCCATGGAGATATTTCGAATGTGAGTCACAATGATAAATAACACCCAGGGGAAACACTGAAATAGAGGTTACAGATGTCTCAATTAAATCTTTACCCTTTAAAAGCAATTCTTGCTCCCTGCAAGATCATTTAAAAAAAAAAAAAATCAATAAGTAAGAAAAAAAATGCCTCTTCTGTAATATTTCCTATTTTATTGCACATGTACGTGTTATCGTTGTCCAGCCTTTCTCAACCTTTTTACCCCTAAGGAACCCTTGAAATCATTTGCTAGTCTCAGGAACTCCAGCTAAATATCGATATATCTGTAACATAATCAGTAGATTGTAGATGTAATAACAAATAAAAAAATCAATGTGGTAAACCTAGAGTATCTGACACCCCAGGCAGTTCATTTTTTAACACCTCCTGTTCTATATGATAAAATTATTTTCAGTAGTAATCATGATTTAAAACAAATAATATTAATGGCTACATGTCCCCTCGCATGTTGGTGGTCATTTGGAGGAAGACTTTCCCTTATATTGGTGATCAGTGGAACACATATCATTTACATTGGTGGACATTGTAATGCCTTCTTACAATGGGGGTTAATGCAGTTGCTCAGAGATGCGATCTCTTTTATTGTGTACATTATTTGAAAATAGGGGGAGCACCTTGAAGGGACTGAAATAGAAAAATGCATCACTCATAGCACCACCACATGGGAGTGTGGCCAATAAAGTGGATCTCACTTCAGTTGGTGTATGGTGTGACACCTTTACCACTTTGCTATGTTTTAGACAAAATAAGACCTAGGGGTACACTGAAAATAAAGTGGGAGTAAAACAAGCTACATCATTGGTGTCAGTGGCAGTACTAGTAACCCCCCCAGCACTGGTGGTCCCTGGTAGGCTGTAGTATTAAACTCCTACCATTGGTTTTCAGTGGCAGACTGTAATAATAACACTGCCCCTCCCCCCCCCCCTTCTCAGTATTATTGGTCATTGGTAGAATGTATTAATAACCCCTAGGCATTGGTGGTTGGCGACTGGCTGTAATTATAGACCCCCCTCCCCCCAAACATTGAGGAACAAGCTGTAATATTAACCCGCCACCACCCCCCCCCCTCCCCTGGGTGAAAGGTTGTAATAAGAACCCCTCCCCAGTACTGAATTTCATTGACAGGGTATGTTAATAATACACCCCACCACTGGTGGTCAGTGGCTGGCTGTAATTATAAACCCACCCCATGGATGGAGGAGAAAGAAAGATCTAGCAGAAGAGGAAAACGGCCCGGCATAGTTTAAATCATGCCAAATATTCGGTGTGGCTTAAAGAGAGTGTGGTTATATAGAGTCTGAGATGACTTACATAGCAGAGAATATGGTAATATAAAGGGAAAGAGAAAGAGGGATGGAGAGAAAGAAAGGAAGGGAGAGAGAAAGAGAGGGAGAAAGGGAGAAGGGAAGAAAGGAAGAGGGAAGAAGGGAGAAAGAAGGGGAGAAAGAAAGAGGGAGGAAGGGAGAAAGAAAGAGAGGGAGGAAGGGAGAAAGAAAGAGGGAAGAAGGAAAAAAGAAAGAGGGAGGAAGGGAGAAAGAGGGAAGAAGGGAGTAAGAAAGGGAGAAGGAAAGAGGGAGAAAGAAAGAGGGAAGAAAGAAAGAGGAAGGAAGGGAGAAAGAAAGAGGGAGGAAGGGAGAAAGAAAGAGAGAAAGAAAGAGAGGGAAGAAGGGAGAAAGAAAGAGGGAGGAAGGAAGAAAGAAAGAGGGAGGAAGGGAGAAAGAAAGAGGGAGGAAGGGAGAAAGAGGGAAGAAGGGAGAAAGAAAGGGAGAAAAAGAAAGAAAGAGGGAAGAAGGGAGTAAGAAAGGGAGAAGGAAAGAGGGAGAAAGAAAGAGGGAAGAAAGAAGAAGGAAGGGAGAAAGAAAGAGGGAGGAAGGGAGAAAGAAAGAGGGAGGAAGGGCGAAAGAAAGAAAGAGGGAGGAAGGGAGAAAGAAAGAAAGAGGGAGGAAGGGAGAAAGAAAGAAAGAAAGAGGGAAGAAGAGAGAAAGAAAGGGAGAAAGAGGGAAGAAGGGAGTAAGAAAGGGAGAAAGAAAGAGGGACGAAAGAAAGAGGAAGGAAGGGATAAAGAAAGAAAGAGGGAAGAATGGAGAAAGAAGGAAAAAATGAATCTTCAAAAATGGAAGAAAATGGATTAGAAAAATAATGTAGAAGTATATACACTTCTAATATTGTTGGTAAAATTGTAACTATCACTAGCGCATTGGGGAGGGGGGGGGGGGGAGCAAAATAATGAACATTTTTAGGGCCTTGAGTCCTAATACTTTATATACGTGCATTCATTATTATTGCACTTTTTCTGTATTTTTCCAACTTGCCGCTGCAGTGGTGACATGAGGGTCTTCTCTTTCCTATTATTGAAGAAAGCCAGGCATTGCATTGTACAATCTTGTAAGGTTTGCATAGAAAAGTTAGAAAAGCAGCAGAAATATTTTTTGTAGGGGGAGTTATGTGGTAGTTTACTAAGACTATATTTTATTCTTTTTAACATTTTATAAATTCCAAATTTCCCTGTGCCTACAGGTCCTGTTCCTAGATAAGATGTCACTCTTTTTATATTAGGGGATTAAAGGAAATGCATAGACTATCATTATTAATCCCTCCTTTTAAAATGCTATCTGCCTGGCAGCTATGTTAAACCAAAGTCTTCAGTATTTTCTGAGCCTTGTTCATGTAGGCTAATAATTGTACGAAACTCTGGACAAGATCAGGACGATATGTGGCTTCCAACACATTGGAATTATCAGCATCTCTGCTGTAGAGAGGTGAGGATAAATGACTAGGTTCTAGAATAAATTGCATGTGTTGTTTCCTGTGTTATAGGATTGGAGAAAAATAGCAGTGTCTATTAATAGAGCTGTGCTCTTAATATGTTAGGCTAATGAATGGAATTCATCTTAGTTGGGTAGCTTTATGAGTAGTAGCATCAGAATATGATGCTAGAGATCTGAAGAAAATATCAGTCTTTCCCGTGTTCCTGGGTAATGCTTGCAAAGTTGCATTAGAATTTAAACAAAAATCAGCTGTCGATACAACAGCCAAGTCCTGCTTTTTATACATAAATTAGTGTTGTGTGTAAATTGTAAAAAAAATGAAAATAAATAATAATAATATTTGTTTTTAAAGGTTTACCCTCCTAACTCCTAATTAAAATCCACGTTTACTTTTGCTTGTTTAATTTTTTAGTTCCTAAATTTTTAAAAATGGCATCTCTCCTTTTTTAAAATGCAATTTAGTACCTTTTATAAAAAAGGAAAAATCACAGAATAAGAGAGAATAACTGCCGGTTCACACTGTTCCGACTTGTCAGGTGACAAGTATCCAAAAAAAAAAAAAAAAACGATAATTTTTCCGATAATTTGATGTGTACTAGGCATTAGGGGGAGTGGAGGGAAGCTATAGATAAGAGGTGTGAAGTGTCCCTCTAACCTGGTGGTTCCTTTCCCCCCCCCCCCCCCCCTTTACACCCCAAACCCCTACCTCTCAAGGAGGGTGCAGTTTCTACCTGAATACACGCAGTGGTGGCAAATGAGCAAGCTTATTGTCACGTTTCATGTAAAATACAAGATTCTCCATACCACCTTCAAAAATCTGTACGTGTTATGCTTTGTATTTGTCATTGCTTGCTATATTTGTATATCCCTTTTTTGGACTTCAAACTAAAGAAATATTCTAAAAATTTAAAAATTGATAAATTAATTAAATAATAAAAATGTGTTTTTGCTGAACGTGTACTATTGGTAAAATTTCCCTTTACTTCTTGTCCCAAAGGGACATCTGCAAATCTTTTCAAAGTAAGGGGAAATCCTCTCTTAGACAACTGTCATCAAAACAGATGTCCCCATTGGAAGATTTGAGAGGGCGTATCTCCACAGTTGGGACGGAGAAATATAAATCTTATAGGGTTTTTAAATTTAAATCTTTTAAAACTGGTATTTTAAAAGCTTATTCCAAATTTCATGGGAAATCCTACCTCTTCTTACTAAAAGACACTGGGGAATCAACATAGTGCTGCAAAATATGCTGGCACTTTATAAATAAAAGATAAATAAAAAAAATAATCCATCATCACTGTCCTGCTGTGGCTTCTGCTGCATCAAGGGAGATAAACACATTATCAGCAAAAGACAGCAGTGTTTTTCGTACGCTCTCAACTGCGGGTATTGCTTGTGACAACAATGAGGTCCGAGGGCCTCAAACTTAGTGGACCATAGGGTGTTGTACTCAAAATTCATAATTCTGCAAACAAATCATAAAATTAACCACTTAAGCCCCGGAAGATTTTACCCCCATTCCGACTAGGGTTTTTTTTTTGCGATTTGGCACTGTGTGAATTTAACGGACAATTGCGCGGTCGTGCGACGCTGTACCTAAAACGAATTTGACATCCTTTTTTTTTTTTTTTTCCCACAAACAGAGCTTTCTTTTGGTGGTATTTGATCACCTGTGCGATTTTTACTTTTTGCGCTATAAACAAAAAAAGAGCGTCAATTTTGCAAAAAATAACAATATTTTTCACATTTTTTTATATGAAATTCTGAAAAAAAAGTAAAAATCAAAATGTTTTAACATTTTAGGCCAATTCGTTTTATGCTACATATGTTTGGTAGATAAAATCGCAAAAAGCGTATTTTGATTGGTTTGCGCAAAAGTTATTGCGTTTACTAACTAAGGGAAAGATTTTTGTCTTTTGGTGTTTTTTTTTTAACGCGTAATGGCGGCGATCTGCGTTTTTTTTTTTTTTTGCGGTACTGTGACATTGCGGCGGACAGATCGGACCCTTGACTGACATTTTTGACACTTTTGGGGTTACCAGTGACATTACTGCAGTAATCCGTGCTATATATATGCACTGTTACTGCAAAATGACACTGGGAGGGAAGGGGTTAACTTTATTGGGGAAGGAGGGGTTAAGTGTGTCCCTAGGGGCGTGCTTCTAACTGTGATTGGACATGGCTACTGGTGTAGGAACAGTGATCAACGGTCCTACATAGTAGAACCGTATGATCACTATTCCTACACAGGGGAGAATGACAGGCGGCTTGTTTACATCAGCCACCTGCCTTTCTCCCTCTCCACCGACGATCGCCGAGTGACCGGCGGACATCGGGTCTGCCGGTCACACGCACGGACTTCCTAGGGAACGAGCCGGGGCGGGCACGCGCCTCCACGGGCGCGCGCTAGCCCTCTATTGGCTCACAAGCAAGTGATAGGCAAGTGGCTTACCCATACGTCACTTTGCCTGGCCAGGGCTGACCGCCGCAGTATATGTACTTGCGGCGGTCGGCAACCGGTTAAATAACTCCGTTCCAAGCTAAAATTATTTTTGTACATTTGCACAGTATAAAAAAGTTAGTTCTAATGAAGTGTAGCATTTGTAAAAACTTTTTCTTATAGCCTACAGCCTCCCGTTGGCACAGAACATTCCATGTTGTTAGAAAAACAAAAAAACGGTTGTTAATGCTGAGCCCCTCATGTCATTCTATTACATGTTGAACCTGCCAACAAAACTATTATTTTTCCACCTTCAATAACCAGTGACAATGCTGTTTGTTCTGCAGTAAAATTGCACAGCAGCATTGTCGCAGTGGGGTGGGTTTACAAAAGTCAAATAGACTGTTTACTTTGCAAGTAAAATTGTAAGGCTCTACTGATTTCCATTATTCAATCATGTGCAAGCAAAAAGGCTTTTTATTTATTTTTTGGTTGGGTATTCTTTACAAAGTGAAGCTTTAACACATTTACTAAGCTCTGAGGAAAATGAGTGCATTTGCAAAGTGCAAAGTCTATTGTGTGCAATATGTGACCTCTAACTGCCCTATGGGTAACAGCACTTCCTAACACAATATTTCATAAATAAGCATATATATGAATTCAAATGCCATGTTAGTACAGTGGCTAATCCCCTGGTAGGTGTCCATATTGTAGTGACATTCCCATACCACCAATGGTATAACCAAAGAGGTTCAAAACTCAAATCAGTATCTACGGTATTTCACAAAAGTGAGTACACCCCTCACATTTTTGTAAATATTTTTTTCCATCTTTTCATGTGACAACACTGGAGAAATGACACTTTGCTACAATGTAAAGTAGTGAGTGTACAGCTTGTATAACAGTGTAAATTTGCTGTCCCCTCAAAATAACTCAACACACAGCCATTAATGTCTAAACCTCTGGCAACAAAAGTGAGTACACCCCTAAGTGGAAATGTCTAAATTGGGCCCAAAGTGTCAATATTTTGTGCGGCCACCATTATTTTCCAGCGCTGCCTTAACCCTCTTGGGCATGGAGTTCACCAGAGCTTCACAGGTTGCCACTGAAGACCTCTTCCACTCCTCCATGATGACATCAAGGAGCTGATTGATGTTAGAGAACTTGCCCTCCTCCACCTTCCGTTTGAGGATGCCCCACAGATGCTCAATAGGGTTTAGGTCTGGATACATGCTTGGCCAGTCCATCACCTTTACCCTCAGCTTCTTTAGAAAGGCAGTGGTCATCTTGGAGGTGTGTTTGGGGTCCTTTAGTTGGAATAGTGCCCTGCGGCCCAGTCTCCAAAGGGAGGGGATCATGCATTGCTTTAGTATGTCACAGCACATGTTGGCATTCATGGTTCCCTCAATGAACTGTAGCTCCCCAGTGCCAGCAGCACTCATGCAGCCCAAGACCATGACACTCCCACCACCATACTTGACTGTAGGCAAGACACACTTGTCTTTGTACTCCTCACCTGGTTGCCGCCACACACGCTTGACACCATCTGAACCAAATAAGTTTATCTTGGTCTCATCAGACCACAGAACATGGTTCCAGTAATGTCCTTAGTCTGGTTGTCTTTAGAAAACTGTCTGCAGGCTTTCTTGTGCATCATCTTTAGAAGAGGCTTCCTTCTGGGACAGCCATGCAGGCCAATTTGATGCAGTGTGCAGCGTGTGGTCTGAGCACTGACAGGCTGTCCCCCCACCCCTTCAACCTCTGCAGCAATGCTGGCAGCACTAATACGTCTATTTCCCAAAGACAACCTCTTAGTATGACGCTGAGCATGTGCACTCAACTTCTTTGGTCGACCACATGGCGAGGCCTGTTCTACTGTATGCGCACATTTATGCGCCTTGTTATCTAGTTTTTATCTACCTTTCTCAGTCACCTTATAGGTCCATTGATTTAGACACTGTCCGTGTTATGTATGACACTTAGTAGTAAGTGGTCAGTAGTAACTCAGTAGTAAGATTACTCCATGCTGTCTGGAATAGTATAAATCGGCCCTAATATAAATAAATATGAGAGAGAGGGGGGTTTTCCCTGGCCTAAAATGATCATAATATATCATATAAATATATCATCCCTGGTATCTATCAATAAGGTTTATTACAATGATGGATTTTTTTGGCTGCTATATTTATACCTTTGGATATCTTCCTTTAAGGATTACTGTCTATGGATGTGTCCCAGCCCTCACTAGGTCCTGGATTGGTCCATGTGGAAGCCCATCTATCGCTGAATATGGCTGTGTGTTTACTCTTTATTCTGTATAGTATACAGTGCTGATAAGTTATAGATGTATCTATATGGTGATAATGAATGGATATTGACTTAGTATATGGTTTTCCATGTTGTTTTGACATTAGTTTATTGTTAATTGATTGGTATTGGTTTATGTACTGTATGTTATTGTCTACAGTGCTCATTGACAGGCCCTGAGGAAGCGCGAAACATGTCGAGCCTGAGCCACAATATAAACGTTCAGCAGAGGAAGTGCCCTACCACCAGATCCTACAATTTTTGAACTTACCTTTCTGCTATATTACTGACGCTGGTTGGTAAAATATATCAAAGGAAGTTATCCTATGTATCTGCATTACTCGAGTGGTAGTTGGCATCCATTTGTGAGCTGTATATATGTATAGGCACATTCCTGTGTCCACATTTTGTAACAAATTGTATTTTTATGTGATTGTGTTTTACCGAGATGAAACTGATTTTTAATATGAACACTTTAATAAATAAATAATTGATTTTATATTTACGGGTTACTTGATATTATGTGCCAGTAAAGTCTGTGTTATTTGGCTTCCCCTTCTACTTATGAATCAGGACACAGCACTGATACCCTTTTATGTGCATGGCAACCCCCCCCCCCCCCCAGTGGGACATTCAATTTTTCTTTATGATGTATGGTCTTGGCCACTGTGCTGCAGCTCAGTTTCAGGGTCTTGGCAATCTTCTTATAGTCTAGGCCATCTTTATGTAGAGCAACAATTCTTTTATTCAGATCCTCGGAGAGTTCTTTGCCATGAGGTGCCATGTTGAACTTCCACTGACCAGTATGAGAGAGTGAGAGCGATAACACCAAATATGACACACCTGCTCCCCCATTCACACCTGAGACCTTGTAACACTAACGAGTCACATGACATCGGGGAGGGAAAATAGCTAATTGGGCCCAAATTGGACATGTTCACTTAGGGGTGTACTCACTTTTGTTGCCAGCGGTTTACAGTAGACAATAATGGTTGCGTGTTGAGTTATTTTGGGGGGACAGCAAATTTACACTGTAAGTGCCGGTTCACATTTCTGCGATGCGGGAACGCTGCGAATATACCCCGTGTTCCCACATCGCATCCGCACCCCTGGCATTTCACACTGCCATATGCGATACGCTGGTGGTGTCAATTAAAAGTTAACGACACCTCCAGATCGGATCGCATATCGCAGTGCGATCTGAAAGTTTGCTTATACAAGCTGTACACTCACTACTTTACATTGTAGCAAAGTGTCATTTCTTCAGTGTTGTCACATGAAAAGATATAATAAAATATTTACAAAAATGTGAGGGGTGTACTCACTTTTGTGAGATACTGTATAGTTAAGTTGTTTTAAACTGCTGCACTTTTTTTTTATACTTACCTGCAAGGCAAAGGCCTAATGTGCTAGTATGCATCACATACTAGCACAGTATGTTAAACTTACCTGAAAACAAAGCATTCCAGCAATGTGATGCCATTGCTGCAGACAGTGTCCGTCTATACCCAATCTTCCTTATGAAAGCCACCAGTCATGGCCCACAGCTCTGAAGAAACAGCACAGGTGCCTGTTCCTTCAGAGCGCATGCGCCAGTGACGTAACTGGCTGCTAGGACAGTAAATCTCTCCTAAACGGTGCTTAATATTGGCTTGCCTATAGGTAAAACTTAAAGATGGAAGTTTACTTCCTCTTTAAAATGACTGTCCACTCATCCAACACAGTGCTCCGAATAGACATAGGAAGTGCTCTACAGCGTATCTTCTCCGAGGGCCCAGATGACACTAAACTCACCAGAAAATGTAGACTCTTTGTGTAACCAAGATAGTAAAAAGCAGCATATATCTACATTCAGGATGTCACAGCCTCTGTGTTAACCACACCTCCTGCTGCTGTCCTCCAGGTTCTAGTGCTGTCAACTCGGGCTTAACCTAGGAATAGTGCTCCATATCCAGACAATAGGGAAGAAGGAGAAGGATCCCACATAGTGAAAAGTACTGTTTTTTACCCAAAAAGTAAAAAAAATAAAAAATGCACTTAATGGATAAAAACAATGTTTGCCTTAAAAAAACCACCATATACCCACATCAAAGATGGCGCCACATATATCTGGTGCGGGAAGTGACTTCAAAACCAGAAGTTACCAACACGTTTTGCCATTGGCTCCTGATGACGTAATGATGAAAGTATACTGTATATATAAAAAAATAAATATAGACATTTTGATTGATTTGATTTGAGTTTTGCATCTTTTTTGTTCATACCATTGGTGGTACAGTAAACCCCCGCTCCATCGCGGTTCAGTTTTTGCGGTCCCGGTATATTGCGTTTTTTTCTGTAATGTTATTTTACTATATAAATCATGGAAAATTAAATATTTTTGTGTTTTCCATAGCTCTTGCTATGTCTCTCAGTATCTTTTATGTGTTTAAATGAGTTTCTATTGTTTTAAAAGTGTGTTTAAAGACCTTAAAATGCTTTTAAGGTCCGGTTCACACTGATGCGATGCGGGAAGGCTGCGAACTCGCAGCCTGTTCCCGCATCGCACACGCACCCCCGGCAGTTCACACTGCCATATGCGATCCGCTGGGGGTGTCAATGTAATGTTAACGACACCCCCAGTTTGATCGCATATCGCAGTGCGATCGTGCAGTTCGCACAGGATCGGATCGCACAAGTGTGAACCGATGTGCGATCCGATCCTGATGCGGCTGCAAAAATGCCTCCTGTGCGTGTTTGCTGCGGGTGCGATGCGAATTTAGCCATACAGTTTGTATGGCTAAACTCGCACCGCACAGCCGATCGCATGTAATGTCGGAGCAGTGCGCTCCGACATTACATGCGAACCCCGCACACGCACAAGTGTGAACCGGGGCTAAAAGTACAGTGACAGTAAAAAAAAATGCCTACAGTGTATTTTAATAAGGTTTTTCTATTTCGCGGATTTTCACTTTTTGCGGGTGGGTCCGGAACGTAACCCCCGCGATGCAGGGGGGTTTACTGTATAGGAATGTCACTATAATATGGACACCTACCAGTGGATTTTTTTTTTTTTACTGTAGTAACATGGCAATATAATTCATTTTTATGTTTGTTCATGCAATATTTTATTAGGTTTCCCATAGGGCAGTGGGGGGCTCACATATTGGATTTTTATGGGTGTATATCACACAGCATAACAGCTGCAACCTGGTTTAATACCTTTGTGTTATACATTCATTTTTTTATTATTGGTTCCTTCACAGGTATTCCTTTTGATGTTTGTATTAAAATTGTGTGCGCCCGCACCAAAACTTTGGTACCCTAAATTTTCCATTGGCAACTCTTTTTTAAAAAAAGTCCCTCCCTACAGGTCATCAGTCTACAGCTATTCGTGAATAATGGCCTAGAAATACTGCTCTCATTGCAATGTGCACGGTGGTGATATGTAACGAGTAGCGCAATTCACATTTTCATATGTAGGTGCCCCAGACATACGTATTTGAATTCGTATGTAGATTTGGTGAGGGGGAGCTCAATTTTATTTTTTTTCGGGGAGGGGGGGGTTAAGTGCTTAGGTGTAACTTTATTTTTTACACTTTTTTCACTGTTATTTATTTTTTTATAACCAGCCGACAGTCAGTGTATCTGATTTACACAAAGCTGAGATTAAAACCTCTTGCTGCTGCCGGTGTATGCCTAATGTCAGTGGCAGTGAAAGGGTTAAACCATGCATATAAAAACTGACAATTACCTATCCCTGCCAGTGCTGTACTAGTTTCCCAACCCTGCAACTGCCATTTTTGCTTTAGGTCTACAATACATGTAAAGGTGAAGAAATCTATACATAAAATAAAGGCATGTGAAATAAAAAGAATTCATATACTAAATTGCTATTTTTACAGATTAACCACATACCAGAATACCAGTTTTCACTATGGTCCTTTCATAACAGAGTATTTATTGCACAAAGGGGATTTTGTCATGTTTTTGATTTGTTTTAAATGCAACATGGTGTAAATGGAGGTCCATTTTAACCACTTAAGCCCCGGAAGATTTTACCCCCTTCCTGACCAGGGGGTATTTTGCGATTCGGCACTGGGAGACTTTAACGGACAATTGCGCGGTCTTGCGACACTGTACCGAAATTAAATTAACGTCCTCTTTTTCAAACAGAGCTTTCTTTTGGTGGTATTTGATCACCTGTGCGATTTTTTTTTTTTTTTTTTGATCATGCGCTATAAACAAAAAAAAAAAACGACAATTTTGCAAAAATAACAATATTTTTCAAAATTTTTCACATGAAATTCCCCAAAAAAAATGTAAAAATCAATTTTTTTTTACATTTTAGGCTAATTTGTTTTCTGCTACATATGTTTGGTAAAAAAAAATCGCAATAAGCGTATTTTGATTGGTTTGCGCAAAAGTAATGGCGGCGATCTGCGTTTTTTTTTTTTTTTGCGGAACTGCGACATTGCGGCGGACATATCGGACCCTTGACTGACATTTTTGACAATTTTGGGGTTACCAGTGACATTACTACAGTAATCAGTGCTATACATATGCACTGTTACTGTAAAAATGACACTGGCATGGAAGGGGGTTAACTTTATTGGAGAAGGAGGGGTTAAGTGTGTCCCTAGGGGCCTGCTTTTTACTGTAAAGGGGCGTGGCTTTTCATGTAACAGCAGAGATCTACGGTCCTACATAACAGGACCGTATGATCTCTGCTGTTACACAAGGAAGAATGACAAGCGGCTTTCTTTACATTAGCCGCCTGCCTTTCTCCCGACGATCGCGAGTGACCGGCGGGAGCGCGCCTCAGGCGGTGCGCGCTCGCCCTTTATTGGCTCGCAGGTGAGTGACGTACCGGTATGTCACTTTGCCTGCACTGGGCTGACCGCCGCAGTATATATACTTGCGGCGGTCGGCAAGTGGTTAAGGGAAGCTCTTTTGGTCATGCAGAGGTGGTGTATTTGACCTTAGTGGCTTCTACATTTTGAAGGCACTTTTATGTTAAAATTCACTTTGTGAGGATACTTATAAAAAAAAAAAAAAAATCCCTTTTTTTTTTCTTTTTTGTTTTTTTTAGTGTTAGTTGTTATGATTGTCTTTTATTGTGAGGGTTCTAGCCTGTAGAATCATTATTTGCATATGCTGTATAAATGTAAGTTTAAAATGCTGTACTGATGAAAACAAAAATATAGAGTAAATTATAAAAAAAAAAAACTTTGTGAGTGAAAGAATTCTTGCTGGGGGCCACGTAGGGACATCAGCGTTTATGCAGAAGCAAGATACCAATGGCACAGTAGAGGACAAGATATGCATAATATGCTACATCGTTTTTAAGCAATGTAGCAGTAATATTGACTCCTTCCTTACCATTAACCCCATAAATACCTTCAGCCACCATGCCCTGGTCAAGAATCATAACATAATTTCTGGACATTATTTAGACTAAGCATTTATAGGGATGTTCCGTGATCAACTGAACAGATGCCCCCCCCTTTTTTTTTTTGCTCTTTATGTAGGTCACTACCTGGATTCTCTTCCTGGGAAACCCTTAGCTGAAGATTCCTCTGGGCTTTCTCATTCTGGTTCCAGTCACATTCCTAGCTGGACCTTTTTTATTTTTAGCTCATTCACAGTCAGAAGGAGGGAGGGGGGTGTTTTAGCGGAAGAATCGACACCTAGGCTCCCTCCTGCTTGTTCAGTTCCTCTGCATGAAGATGAAATAAGCTATGCAAAGAATAAGACAGCTGAAACTACAGATTTGAAAAGCATAGCATGAATAACTATACAATTTGCAGGAACCAGTCCTGATAATAATGGACTTTACTGGCACCCACATGAGACAGAAGACAAATTTAATACAAAAAAAAATGTAAAATCATTAGCAGGACTGGTTCCTGCAAATTGTATAGTGACTAGGAGGATTTGGATGTGGCATGGGTAGAGGTCTCCCCCCTTTTTTTTTTCCATAGCATGAATAACTCAAATATTACAGTGAAAACACACACGATTTGTAAATGAGTAGACACAAATGTGATGAATAAAAAGCAGTTATACAAGGAATTGTTTTTAGGATAAATTGTGTTCAGTCCTTCCTGGTCAGGGTTATACTGCCACAAAACACACGTGGGTCAGTGCCTAGGGCAGCCCCAGGCCTCTATATACACCAGGCCTCTATATAATTTATATAGCACCCCCTTTTGCCAGGGTCATATTAGGAACCCACAGAGACAGGGTGGGCTAGCATTTCACCACAGGGTTAAGTACATGGTTTGTGGTGGGAGATGAAAGACATAGGCACCTGCCTCTTTGACAAATAAACTGGTATTTATTTGGCAGAAGGGAATCAAAAAGAGAGAAGGCAAAGGGCTTTAGATACTCAGGACACAGTCCTGCAAAGACTCCAGTTTCTACTCCCAGCTTTACAGAATTAGAGACTTTAAGCCAAGTCCGGAGTTTCATAAATTTAGAAGTATCTTGTCTGATGAGTAGAGGGCTATGTCCAGGACCAGAGGCGTCACAAGGGGGGTGCGGGGGGGGCATACCGCACCAGGGTGTCCACAGGGGGAGGGTGACACCACTCTGCCTCTCATCTATGCGGGCCGGCATCGCATCGCCAGAACACCTCTACTGGCAGAGTTTGTTTCCTCCCTTAACCCAGGTCTGATATTTAATCACATTTAGGAAGCAGGCCCTGGAGGTTAGCAGTGCTGACAACACTCCTCCCCAGGCCTAAGCCTAAGAGCAAAGACCCTCTCCTCAAGGTTTAACCTTCTCCAGCATGCATCAAGGCAACAAAAAGTCCTAGTGGTTCCTAGGCATGTGGAAGTCAAGAGGAACGTGGTTTCTCTATGGTTTCCTGGGTCACTAGGGAACCTATTCAATTGGATGCTGCTGCCCCATATGAACTCAAGCAGCCATCTTGTGTCAGTCAGAGTCTCTTTAAGGCCCTGGCTCCCAGGCCTGGCACACATTTCGGGTGTGGGTAGTGTAGAGACAGGTCACCTGTCTAACAGGGACAGGGATTCGGGGCAGGGAGAGTAGGGAAAGGATAGGGACACGCCGTGCTTCTGAAGAACTTCCCCATTTGGGTTCAGACTGGCCAGGCTGCATTCCGCCCCTCAATTTGGATGCTGTCAGCACATCTGAGACCTGGTCTGCTACACACTGCTGTTATATGACATGAGTGTTCCAAGTCAGATGACTTCCCGCCGGTGTTCCGTGAGAATAACCTACCCCGTGAGAAATGCCTACCCTCGTCACTTCCTGTGAGGAACAGCAGAGCAGCGTAGCAGTGCGCATGCTCACAGCCCCGGATACATAATGGAACAGCTGAGGAGCTGACTAGTGCGCATGCACGGAGGGTATAAAATGATCACGGCAGTGTGTGTAACGCGGCGGTTACATTAAAATAGCTTGGCTGCAATATGAGTCATCTCCGCTCCTGTCCCTGTCACTTCCCTGATCTTGGCTAGTAAATATAAAAGCGGCTCTCGGCTCCGTGATTTATCTTTTCATACACCCGCCGCCGCTTTTATATTTACTAGCCCAGATGAGGGAAGTGACCGGGATAGGAGTGGAGATGACTCATATTTCAGCCGAGCTGTTTTAATGTAACCGCCGCGTTACACACACTGCCGCGATCATTTCATACCCCTCGTGCATGCGCACTAGTCAGCTCCTCAGCTGTTCAATGACGTAGTGGTGCACCGGAAGTGACGAGAGTAGGCATTTCTCACGGGTAGGTTTTTTTTCATGGAACACCAGGTTTGTTGTGAATTACTGGATTCTGCATTATTACAAGTTCTGTTCTCTGCAATCGGACTCTGTGTTTTTACTGCCGCCGCACCACGCTGCATCTCTCCACAGGTTGGCCATAAAATGACACAAATATTCATAGTCCAGCGCTATTGCCTCTTCTCTATTACCAGAGAGAGTCCATGATAGCAGGAAAGAGTAAGCAATCAGGCTGGAATAGGGGAACCAAAGGACTGTAGCACTATCTATCAATTTAGCACTGGCTGTGTACATCAGGCAGGAATAAATTTGATGAGATTCTCCTGCTTAAGGCTGGGTAGCTACTCATTTAGATAACGTGCTTCTCACTTCTGAACATTTTTGGACATGTGTTGCTAAATTCAGTAAGAGAACTGTAAGGGGGACATGAATGTTTAGAGGATTTAGAAGAATTTTTATAATTCAGAAGACATAAGAAAGTAACCTTTCTTTTTTCCTGTTTGAAGGTTAAAGGATAACTCCACCTTCGTGGGAAAAAAAATAGCATATACATTTTTTTTTAATATAGCATATACAATTGCGACACAAGTCATGTTGTAATTGAATGTTATTAAAGATTATCGTTCCTTTTTAATCTGCAGCTCTGTAATTTTCTGTAAATGTAATGCAATATTGCTACCGGAGGTGTTCTGTACAAAAAATGTGTACCCCTGCTTGTGTGATTTTCCTAGAAGTCTACAATAGGATACAAGTCAAATTTCAGACACCCCCTGCAACAAAAATGTTTTTTTTGGTAAAATACTCCCAATAGGAAATCAAGTCTAAAGGGATGCAGATCCTGCAATTTTCCTCATTAGAGCCCTGTGGGTGCAGCAGCTGATTGATAATTATGAAACCACTCCCATTAGACTCACTTTCCCACATGGATACTGACAAACACACAGGTATTTCTTCAGAGTAACAAAAGGTAGGAATCTGCAACAGAGTTTGTTGAAATGTACATAAATTACCCAGAGGGAAGTGTTTTTTTCTCAACAATAGTGGAGTTACTCTTTAAAGTGAACCTTCAGTAATTTTTTTTTATCTTTCCATCTATTAAATCTAATGCCCTTGTTATAACTCTGGAAAGTAAAAAAAAAATTCTGTCAGTAAATACCTTATACAGTCCTCTTCCTCTTTATTGTCTTGTAATTAGCCTAGGCTAAAGACATCATGCTCAGCTTTCTCTCTCACTCTCATGAGAGTTTGCCAGCAAGGGAGGAGGGATGAGTCAAAGGAGAGCCAAGAAGAGCTGCAGAGGTGGAGTCGGCTGGATGAGGGCGGAGATAACAGGAGACTGCAGAGATCCATGAGTATTTATTGGGAGAGGAGACATGTTCAGGCAAGCAGTGGTGTGTTTATATAGGTGTGTGTGTATATATGAATGAAAAAATATGTATATATGTTTATAAGTGTGTGTGTTTGTGTACCTTTGTGTGTCAGTCTAAATCCAGGAAGTGAACAGGCAGCCGTTTCAGCTGCCCACTGTTAAAATAGCTGCAGCCAGACTTAATGGAGGGAGATTTCTGCCGCATATTTAGTAAGTACAGAATCACAGTATATATAAAATAATATGCAGTTGGAGGGAAACTTCAGAATAGCAAATATGTTTTTATTACAAATTATGCGAGCAGACTGCAGTTCCTCTATAATAAAAGTATTTTAGAATAAAAAGAAGACCACAATCTGTCGAAAAACACATTCTAGCATGTAATGTACCAAAACAATCCCACAACAGGAATGAAGCTTGCAATAAAGGATGTTATCATTCAGATCTACATAGGGCATCAGGATGTCTAACTGCAGAACTCATTTAACCACTTTCAGACCGGTGGATTTGGCTGCTCAAAGACCAGGCCCTATTTTGCGATTCCCCGGGTTACCAACATCTGACTTATAAACGGTTCCTACTTACAAACGGAGGAAGACTACAGGAAGTGAGGAGAAATCTATCCCTAAGAAGGGAAATTCACTCCTGTAAGAGTTATAATGGGAAAAAGGAGTCTCCACTGAAGCTTTATCACCAATCCTTGTTTCCACAAAAACCCCAAATTTTCAAAATCCAGTTGTCATAGAGACAGAAAGTTAGGTGAAATCTTCTGAACATGGGTACAGACAGCAAAATAAATGGGACAGGGGTGTTAACCCTTCCCTATGGTATCCAAAAAACTTAAAAAATATGCTTTTGGCTTAAGCTACACTTAAAAAATGTACCTGTTCCAACTTACAAACAAATTCGACTTAAGAACAAACTTAGGCCTCTTTCACACGGGCGTTCCGTATGTTCGTATATCACCCCATCCGTTTGCGGATGATATACGGACATAATGCATGTCAATGGGATTGCGGATGTCAGCGGATGACCATCCGCTGACATCCGATTTGCGTCCTTTCAGTTCTGTTCCATTTTTTGGAATGGAACAGAACCCTATTTTTCTTCTGTTTAAAAAACGGAAAGGACGCGAAATCGGATGTCAGCGGTGTCATCCGCTGACATCCGCAATCCCCATAGACATACATAATGCCCGTATATCATCCGCAAACGGATGCAATGATATGGGATGATATGCAGAGATACGGACCAGATGACCGTAAAAAAAAAAGTGCCGGAGCGGATCGAAATACGGTCCGCTCCGTGTGAAAGAGGCCTTACAGTCCCTATCTTGTTTGTAACCCGGGGACCGCCTGTATTTGAAACAGAGTTGTATAAAGTACTCGAAACCCATACTTGAGTAAAAGTACAAGTGCTCGATCAAAAAGTGACTTGAGTAGAAGTACTAAAGTATTCAACATTTTTTGTATTTAAGTATTGCAAGTAGTTTTTTCTTAAATTTTGCTACTCAAGTACTGAAAGTAAAAGTACCAGTAGTTTTGAAAAAGAAAATTGCTACTCAAGTACTGAAAGTAAAAGTACAAGTACTGTGTTATGTAGTTATTAAAGAAAGAAGTCAAAAGTTTGAACATCATATTGTTTTTTATTATTTCAAATGCAGCTTTTATTTATACATACAGTAGCATTTATTTTCGTATGCGCTGATAATACACATGTTTTGAGCTTCATGAAACCTGCCATCTACTGTTCTGGCAGTGGTAATTTTTATAATAGTAACTAGTAACTATGCAGCACAAAAAAAAATATCGGAGTAGAAGTATTGAAATCATCGAAAAAATGTAGTGAAGTAAAAGTGGAAGTAGGAGAAAAAAATTCTACTCCAGGAAAGTACAGATACCGCCTTACGGTACTTAAGTACAGTAGTGAAGTAGTTCTACTTAGTTACTATACATCTCTGATTTGAAAAGTATGTAAGTTAAAGTTAAGTATATTATGGGAAGTAACAGTTTATTTCCCATGATTGTCATTTCCATCCAGCGGCCATAATGTGGCATTTTCTTGACTCCTGGCGTCCTGGAGAGAAAATTGCCTAGCAACAATCAATTTTCCAGGCATTCGCACAGAACAAACATACATACAGCTTTGCAGGATGAATAAAATTTTATAAATTCCATTCCTATTGTCTAAGAACATGAAACAGGGAATCTGATTTGTCACTATGGGCCTTTCTTTCCCTTTTTTCTTTCCTTTTTTATTTATTCTTTTTTGGAAAAAACACATATATTGTCCTTTTTGTGGAGGTGAAGTGACTAGGCCCAGCCACTTCTAAGACTTTTGCAACCCCTAATACCTCAATGGCAACCAAGTCAAGCCTTTCACCTTGCCTCTTGATTGCTCAGTTTATCAATCTTTTATTAGGTATGTGATCTTTTTCTTTATTGGTTGTGGGGTAAAGACTGCATGTACAATCCACCCATCAGTATCTGTTAGCTTACGGCAAACTGAGATCTGTCATGCACTCATGTTACACTGAATTGCTTTGTTCTTACTGCACAACAAGAACACACTTCAACTGTCAGATGTTGTTGCTTTGAACAAGTGAGAATTGTAAAGAGGTCATATATCCACTGTATATTTCCAACAAAATGTTCAAGCGATGACACTCTGAGCCCCTTTAGGGTAGGGAAAAGAGAGGCGTTTGGGATGCCAAGTATGGTCTGTCATTTCCTACCCAAGGTTGTCAGAAGCAATGAAATATATACTGTGATAGTGGTGGTAGAGCGAGATGCCCTGCATAACCTAAAAGAGAAACATGGATGATAACAATTAGTTTACTTATTCCAGACACTTCACAATGACATGAACTGTTTATAACGATCATATTTTAAAGTGATTGTAAGTGCCGGTTCACACTAGTGCGGCTGCGGCGATCGCATGTAATGTCGGAGCGCACTGCTCCTTCATTACATGCGATCGGCTGTGCGGTGCGAGTTTAGCCATACACTTTGTATGGCTAAATTCGCACCGCACCCGCAGAAAAGACGCACAGGACCCTTTTTTGCAGCCGCATCAGGATCGGATCGCACAGTGGTTCACACTGGTGCGATCCGATCCTGTGCGAACTGTAAGATCGTTAAGATTACATTGACACCCCCAGCGTATCGCATATGGCGGTGTGAACTGCCAGGGGTGCGTTTGCGATGCGGGAACAGGCTGCGAATTCGCAGCCTTCCCGCATCGCATAAGTGTGAACCGGGGCGTAAGTCCCTTTTTTTTATTATTATTAAAATAACAAACAAGTGAAGAAAAAGGAGAACGAGGACTGATTCCCCAATAGATCAGTCCTCATAGAGGGAGAGTGAATCGGGACTTTAGAGGTACTTTAGAGCAAAGGTAATGTATTCTTTATTTGTAAAGTTCTAAAAATAATGAATACATTTAAACAATTGATATATATACATATACATCAACAATTCAGAAAATATTAAAATGTGTATACATGATGGAACCTTCGAACGAAGGATATAAACAATCCCCAACGTTTCGCAGCTAAAATACTGCTTCTTCAGGAGAGTAGTGTCATAGTCATTCTAGAAAATGAAACAATAAGATGTCAACATAATTAGGCAGAACACACCTATGATATAGAAGATATATTTAATTCATCATTAATAATTAAATATATCTTCTCCACGATAGGTGTGTTCTGCCTAATTATGTTGACATCTTATTGTTACATTTTTTAGAATGACGCTATCCTCCTGAAGAAGCGGTATTTTAGCTGCGAAACATGTTGGGGAACCTTACAGGTTCCATGTAAATATGCTTCTCTGCATGTATACACATTTTAATATTTTTGAATTGTTGATGTATATGTATCACTTGTCTAAATGTATTAATTATTTTTAGAACTTTACAAATAAAGAATATTTTTTACATATGTTGTACATTACCTTTAGACTCGATTCACACTAGCACGACTTGTCAGGCGACTTGTCAGCCTAACATTTTAGGCCAATTTGTTTTCTGCTACATATTTTTAGTAAAAAAAAATCACAATAGGCATATTTTGATTGGTTTGCGCAAAAGTTATCGCGTCTACGGGAAAGATTTATGTCATTTTTATTGTTTTTTTTTTTCCTAGTAATGGTGGCAATCTGCGATTTTTAGCGGGACTGCAACATTGCGGCAGACAGATCGGACCCCTTACTGACATTTTTGGGGGGACCAAAGCTCCGTTTGAAATTCTGAAGAATCATTTGATATACTTCCCAAATTCCACAAGCTGTGTGCCAGAAAGAGACATCAGAATCGTCGCTGTTGTCACTTTCTGTACCTGATGACGAATTTTCCCAGGAATCGCTATCACTCAGTTCTTCAAGTAACTTTGTTTTGCTGTCGTTGTTTTCCAGTTCATCTAAAAGCGCTTTTAAAAAAAAAAAACACTTTTTGGACGCCATAGTCGTTCGAAGTTTTCTAGGCACAAGGCACTGGAAAAGCATAGGCAGGGCACTGGAAAAGTCACCAGGTGAAATCCTGTGGTGAAATGGCATGATACAGTGTAATCTGTTAGGATCACAGCTTTGTATCATGTCATTTTGTGTTTTTACACTTTTGAATTTGCTGCCGGTTCCACCCCCCTGCGTCGCAACGCTTGCAGGGAGGGAACCGGATGGCAGGTGCCGGCAATCGGCCGTTCACAGAGCGGGGAGAGACAGTAAGGATGCCGGGGAGGGCGGCGGGGGAATCGCAGGGAAGGTAAGTAACATTGCGGGGTAATCCCAAGTGTAGCTCGGGGTTACGGCTTTTGGTACTGAAAATTAACCCCGAGCCACACTCGGGAATACCGCCAAGGAGCTTAATAGACACACCTCGTACACATCCTTCCAACTTTCTGAAATGAGAATGAGGAACACCTATTAGCAAAACTATGTATGCATAGGACACACCCCCTGCCACGCCCCCTTAAATGAGCATTGTACAAAGAAAAATGACCACTACTATTTTTTTATACTGGCTTTTGGAATTTACAAATGCAGCAATTTAAAAATTGGATAAAAAGGTTTAGCACTGGGAAACACGTTTTGCTAAATAAGTAATGCATTTTAGATACAACTATATAGATCAGACAAAAATGGGGCCCAAATGAGGAGGAAAGAGGGACAGAGGGACTTTGTTCTAAATCAGGTACAGTTGGGATATATATATATATATATATATATATACACACACACACACACACACACACACACACACACACACACACATATATATATTATATATATATATATATACACTGCTCAAAAAAAATTAAGCTAACACTTTTTAATTAGTTTATAGCATCAAGTCAATTAAACTCCTGGAATATTGATCTGGTCAGTTAAGTAGCAGAGGGGGTTGTTAACCAGTTTCAGCTGTTATGGTGTTAATGAAATTAACAACAGGTGCACTAGATGGGCAACAATGAGACAACCTCCAAAACAGGAATGGTTTTACAGGTAGAGGCCACTGGCATTTTTTCCCTTCTCATCTTTTCTGAATGGTTTTCATTTGTTTTGCATTTGGCTAGGGTCAGTGTCACTACTGGAATCATGAGGCGATACCTGGACCCTATAGAGGTTGCACAGGCAGTCCAACTCTTTCAGGACGGCACATCAATATATGGCAATGCCAGAATGTTTGCGGTGTCTCCCAGCACAGTCTCAAGAGCATGGAGGAGATTCCAGGAGACAGGCAGTTACTCTAGGACAGCCGGACAGGGCCAAAGAAGGTCCTTAAGCCATCACCAGGACCAGTATCTTCTTCTTTGTGCAAGGATGAACAGAATAAGCTCTGCCAGAGCCAGGGGCGGACGTACAGGGGTCGTGGGAGTCGCCATGGCGACCGGGCCCCATGCTGCAGGGGGCCCTAGAGGGCCCCCTGTATGCCTGGATAGGAGGAGAGGCAAGGGCGGCTGAGACGGATCTCCTCGATCCACAGCAGAACTGTCACACATAGGAAAGTGAAAGCAGTGTGTGCTGTGCTCTCTGCCTCCCCCTACAGTTCAATACCCGACAGGAAGGAAGCAAAAGATACAGCACTGACGTTTTGTTTTTTTTAAAAGGCTTTCTCTATGTATTTGCATTTATATATATGCATGTGTGTATGTATGTGTGTGTTTATATATGTGTATGTATTATGTGTCTGTGCTTATATATGTGTGTGTATGTGTGAATGTATATGTGCTTATATATGAGTGTGAATATGTGTGTATGCTTATATAGATGTGTGTGTATATGTGCTTATATATGACTATGAATATGTGTGTGTGTGTATGTGCATACATGTGTGTTTACATGCGTGTATGTATGCACATTTGTTTTAATCCTGACCCCCTATATGTGTACAATCAGAAGTGCTTTCTTTTTCCAGCTTGTTCATCGTACTAGCAAGAAAATGCCATTCCTCTGAAAAGCGATTCATGCTCATATCGCTTTTCAGAGGCATTTGGCAGGCGGTAAAAAGGCATTATGTTGCCTCCTCACCGCCTGTTTTAACCCCGTAAATGCATCATCACTATGTTGCAACTGCGTGCAATGCACACAGTTGCGGGGTGGTTGTAGTGCAGCCCCATTCACCTGGGGGTACACTTCCAGCCACAGCATGTCCACCCCCAGCTGCTGCCTCTGCAGCTACAGGGTGAACAGTTAGGGGGTGGTAAAAACACAGTTAAAGTGTGTGGTTTTTACCACCCCTCAACCTCACATGTGAACAAGCCCTTTTTTCATATCTGCGCAGCTGCGTGCTGCGTTTAGGCAGCAAAAAAATAATTTCAGTGGGCCGCCCCACAGAAACACCGGGAAAAAAATTCCCTGTCTATTTTTTTCTTTCCCACTGTCTGCTGCAGGGGATCTGTCAGGATGAAGCTTTTTCTGAATGGAGAGTCAGTGATCCGTACTGATCACCGACTGTCTATTCATAACTGAAACATAGTAAACTGTGTTACAATGCTTCAGTATGTGAATGAATGGGAAGCTCTGTACAGAGCTAATTATATCCATTTATTCTGTGCAGCTGAGGCTTCAGAGAAGAAGATGGAAAGCTGTGTCTCAAAGGTGGAACATCAGAGGTCTGTTTAGACTCCTGATATTTCACCAAAGTCCCCCCAATGGGGCTCCTAAAAAAATGTAAAAAAAAAAAATATTTAAAAAATATTATATTGTAAAAAAAATGTAATAAAACTACTGAGACCAGTGGCAGAACTACCACACAAACATCGCACCTGCGACTGGCCCTGACATTCCGCCACTGGGCTAGGAGGGAAGGGCCCCATCCGGGAGTCAGGGGGGCCCTTTTTTGCATCGGGGCCCTGAAGGTTCTAGTTACACCACTGGCCAGAGCCCTATAAAATGACCTCCAGTAGGACACTGGTGTGAATGTTTCTGATCAAACAATCAGAAACAGACTTCATGAGCATGGCCCGAGGGCCCGACATCCTCCAATGGGCCTTGTGCTAACTGCCTGGAAACATAGAGCTCGATTGGCATTTATTATTGAACACCAGAATTGGCAGGTCCGCCACTGGCCCCCTGTGCTTTTCACAGATGAGAACAGGTTCACCCTGAGCACATGTGACAGACGTGAAAGGGTCTGGAGAAGCCGTGGAGAACGTATGCTGCCTGTAACATCGTTTAGCATGACCAGTTTGGTGGTGGGTCAGTGATGGTCTTGGAAAGCATATCCATGGAGGGATGCACAGAGCCTTTACTAGGGCTAGACAATGGCACCCTGACTGCCAGTAGGTATTGGGATGAAATCCTTGGACCCATTGTCAGACCCTACGCTGGTGCAATGGGTCCTGGAGGATGAAGGAATTGATACCACTAAATGGCCCCAATGCTTGTCTGTCCTAAATCCAATAGAACACCTCTGTGATATTATGTTTTAGTCTATCTGACGCCACCAGGTTGCACCTCAGTCTGTTCAGGAGCTCAGTGATGCCCTGGTCCAGATCTGGGAGGCAATACCTCAGGACATCTTCCGATGTCTCATTAAGAGCATGTCCGAGGTTGTAAGGCATGCATAAAAGCATGTGGGAGTCATACAAACTATTGAGTACCATTTTGAGTTGAGATAGTGGAGGAAATATGCACTCAGATTGCAGCAGTCTGAGCATATAGGAAATGTATTGATAGTGCCAAATCCATGATTAACTTGAATAAGGAAGGATTGTTTGGCACAAAAAGTCTCTAAAATTTATTTTTATTGATAAATTCATATAAAAGCCATAAAATGTGATAATTTCTAAAAATGACCTTACACAAGGCCCAAATACATTTTTGTAGCAGTTGACTTGATACTTGCTTCGTACAGAATATTCGACTATATATGGGACAAAAGGTTTTAAACACTAAATATAAGTAAATACTTCACATGAAGGAGATCTTGACGAAGGGTGACAGAGGATGAGACTGCCGTCCAACCAGATCAGTTGATGTTGTATTCAATTATTCACTGTATAAACATTCACATTGCTCGACATGTTTCGCCTTTTACAGCTTCATCTGGAGCGTTCTAATAGGACATGCTGTAAAAAAGAAAACGCGAACCGCGTCACTTGTAATTAACGAGGAGGGTATCATGGATTTCAGGAGTGGATGGAGCATATAATTAGTAGAAGATGTAAACCATTGGAATAGTAACAGCCAAGGGTTAATGAAAGCCTGGCTGGCGTCAGTAAGCCGAAGTACATATAGTTATTGTGGCTTAGATCCAGACAGTGGCCTCATAGACTGGGTACATCCATGTATTCCAAAATGAATATCCACAAGTCCCTCCCCGGATGGGGAACCGCCACCATGGGGATGGGGGGTATGCAAAGGGATTAATGTTGCCTAAATATGCTTACTCACTGTGGGAGGGGGAAGGGCTCTATGACAGGCACAGAGAGATGGGGGTTTCAGCTTAGCTGAAACTCCTGATCTCTCTGTGCCTGTGTGACAGGAGACCCGCTTGCTTTGTTTACATAAGCAGGTGGGTCTTCTGTCAGTTTCTCTGACGATCACGGGAGGCCAGCGGCAATCGCCGCCACTCCTCCCGCGGCCCACCTCTCGCTGCGTCTAAACACAGCGAGGGCGCGGCTCCAGGGGTGCCACCGAGACCGTGTGCGCAAAATCACATAGACCGACGTGATTTTGTGCAGCTGAGCCGCCCTGCCGCAGTATATGTGCGTGGGGCGGTCGGCAAGCGGTTAATGAAAGTGGAGTTACCCTTTAACTCCTCAGTAATTCTGTAGGAGCTGTGTTGGTGTCTGTGTTGTGTTGCCATCTATTTGTGGGATCTGGATAGTAGGAGGAAATAATGATGAAGCGGCTAAGAATATAATCACCCCATATTTGTAATGAGGATCATGCCTCTTCCAGTAAACTCAAAAGACAATGAAGAAAATAAATGGTGCACACTGCATTGAATATCTTTCAGCATTTGTTGATGATTACCTTTTTGTATAGAAGATGCTAATTTTCAAAGCAACATCATCTGACAGCTGTAGAATGCTGTGCATATTTTTTTCCCGATTATGCAGACCCTTTCATGCACAGTCTGCTTGCAGCACAGCCTATCCAGTTTAACAGAGTTTGTTTAACCACTTCCGGACCGGAAGGATTTGCTCCCTTAATCACCAGGCCATTTTTTGTGATTCTGCACTGCGTTACTTTACCTATTAATTGCGCGGTCGTGCGATGCTGTACCTAAATAAAATCGATGTCCTTTTTTGCCCACAAATAGAGCTTTTTTTGGTGGTATTTGATTACCTGTGCGATTTTTTTTTTTTTTTTTTTTTTTTTGCACTATAAACAAAAAAAGTGCGACAATTCTGAAAAAAAACAATATTTTTCACATTCTGCTATATAACATTCCCTAAAAAAAAAAAATTTAAAAATCATAATTTTTTAACATTTTAGGCCAATTTGTTTTCTGCTACATATTTTTAGTAAAATTTTTGGTTTGCACAAAAGTTATCCTGCCTACTAACTACGGGAAAGATTTATGTCCTTTTTATTGTTTTTTTCTTTTTTACTAGTACATACATTAAAAAAATCCAAAAAAGCGTATTATTAATAATGGCGGCGATCAGCAATTTTTAGCGGGACTGCGACAGATCGGACCCCTAACTGACATTTTTGGGGGGACCAGTGACATTACTACAGTAATCAGCGCTACAAAATATGCACTGTTACTGTAATAATGACACTGGCAGAGAAGGGGTTAACATAGTGGGTGATCAAGGGGTTAAATGGAAGCCTAGGGGAGTGTTTCTAACTGTATGGAGGTTGGGCTTTTGAAATGATCACAGAGACCTGTGTTCCTATATAGAAGGATCACAGGCGCTCTGTGATCATTCCAGAGAGAAGAACGGTCAACTGTGTTCACAATAGCTGACCGTCCTTCTCTCTCAGCGGGGAGCGATCGCGGGTGTCAGACAGCAATCGGAGCCGCCAGGCCCGTGCATCGGAGTCCCTGCTGACAAGTGGGGGGTGGGAGTGCGCCATCAGCGGTGCACGCTCGCCCCCTATCTGCGGGCACGCGACCGACGTAGAGCAGGAGGGCCAGCCTGCCGCAGTAAAACTGCGGCGGGCGGTCCTTAAGAAGTTAATGTTGTGAAAATGGGTGCTGCTAAGAAGTTTACCCCAAGGACATCTTTTGTCTGGCACAGATTTCTCCTGGTGGACAAATCCAATAGTTTTTAATACACAAAGTCAGGGATGCTGCTAAAAATTAGGGGACCCCGTACAGCCTACTTGACAGGGACCCTTCCCCCCCACTGAAAATATCTCAATGATCGGCGTATATGACAGCGTGTTCCAGGTCCTGCCAATATCCGGCAACTTCGCACAGCCATTGAAGAGGAGTGGACCAACATTCCACAGGCCACAATCACCAACCTGATCAACTCTATGCCAAGGAGATGTGTTGTGAAGCAAATGGTGGTCACACCAGATACTGACTGGTTTTCGGACCCCCCGGACCCCCCCCCCCCCCCCCAATACAGTAAAACTGAACATTTTAGAGTGGGCTTTTGTTATTGTGGGCAGCCTAAGGCACACCTGTGTAATAATCATGCTGTCTAATCAGCATCTTGATATTATATAACAAAAATACAGTGCAAGAAACAGTTCAAAACCCCTAAAGTGTGATAGGTGCTACCACATATGGCTAAAAAAAAATTAATATATAGACATAATACATAGAAATGTTGACTACAACTAGCAAGTGAAATCCATGTTTCCATAAAATTAAAAATTATAATCCCAAATATATATATTAGGAAAGATCCATATATAAGCAAGTGTCCAGTGAAAGGTAATCACAAAAAATTACGTTTTAAAAAAAACATGAAAAAAATGCATAAACAAGCAAGTGTCCAGTGAAAGTTTGTGAAAGGCGCTTCTTAATCCAAAATATCCATGTGACTTTTGTGCAAAGTGAATTGGTTCACGGCCCCCCAAAGTGAATACACTTACCAGACAATGTGGACCCTGGGCAATACAGGGGTCTATCAGGCTTTGGCTGGTAAGTCTGGTGGGTGCAGATTCTTGGATACCTCCTAGTGACCAATGCTCAAAAATGGAAGACAAAGAATAGCCCAATAGTGTAATATGCTTGAGCTTTAATATATATATGAATAACAAAATTGCACTTACAATATATCAGAGAAGTAGATTGCATAAAGATAAATCAGCTCCTGGTATTCGGTAGCGTTGTAATGATAAGAACGTTTCACCACGCTTCTGTGTGCGTTCCAATACCCCGGAAGTGATGTTTTTCTAAAAAGGCTGGAATCCATGTTGACGCGTTTCGCCCCTCCCAGTGGGCCTTCTCACAGAAGTTTTCAGTCATTATTTACTAGCATCTTGATATGTCACACCTGTAAGGTGGATGGATTATCTTGACAAAGGAGAAGTGCTCACTAACACAGATTTGTGAACAATATTGGAGAGAAATAGGCCTTTTATGTACTGTACATAGAAAATGTCTTAGATCTTTGAGTTCAGCTCATGAAAAATGGGGGCAAAAATAAAAGTGTTGTGTTTATAATTTTGTTCAGTGTATTTACGTTGCCCTTTTTTACAATATTCTTACCTAATTTAATTCAATAGCTTGGTTTTTATTTTCCATTGTGTTTCTAATTTTGTTCAGTGTAACAAAAGTGTGTTTTTGGTGCATTTTCTGAAAGCACAGTGAAGTCCTGCATGCTGCATCTTTGGTGCGCTTTCAGAAAACGCCCCCAAAATACCCAATCTAATAGTTATATGGAAAAGCACGGGTAACGCGCACAAAAAAAACGCAGATGCATGGCACCCACGCTGTGGCCAAACCGCAGCACAGAAGTGTGAAAGTGCCCTAAGGCTGGCCATACATGTTAAATATTCTTGTACAATTTTCTGTTAGATTTACCAAAAACCATATAATAAATATGAGGTCAAAACTAAACAAAACTTTCAATTGTATCAAATTAGGCAGGCCTTTGTATTACATAAAGGAGAAGAATCCCCACCTTTTCTCTAATTGGAGAGCAAGGCAGGAGAGAAGAAGAGGGATTTTATGGTGCCTTACATTAATAATAATTGTATAAACCACAGATATAAAAACCTGAATAATGTATTGGTACATCAGATATTAAAACCATCAGAAAGGTAACAATAACACAATTCTCTATACAAATAATGTATCCGACTCAGCGGGATCAAATAAATACAATGTGGGTAATTCAGGATCAACACGTTTCGCCCTATTCAGGGGCTTCTTCAGGATCCAAATATGAAGAATTACCAACACTTATGCACGAGAAGAATGCTAGTAGTCTGAGAGAGGAAGACAAAGTACTCACCAGTGACCATGCTTAACCACTTCCCGACCACCCGCCGCCTTTTTACTGCGGCAGGGTGGCTCTCCTTCGCAAACCAATGTAGGTCTACCACAGTCGCACGTGGGAAGCTAGGGGGCAAGCGCACACCACTGGCGGCGCGCTACTGCCCTGACTAAGCAGTGGGGAAGCCGATGCATGCACCTGCGATCACTCCCCGCTCAGAGAGGACAGTCGGCTGTTGTAAACACAGTCGACCGTTCTTCTCCCTGAAATTATCACAGAGCTCATGTGATCCTTCTATATAGGATCACATGTCTCTATGGTCATTTCACAAGCCACGCCCCCCACAGTTAGAATCACTCGCCTAGGCTCACATTTAACCCATTGATCACCCATAGGGTTAACTCCTTCACTACCAGTGTCATTATTACAGTAACAGTGCATATTTTTAGCACTGATTACTGTTGTAATGTCACTGGTACCCCCAAAAGTGTCAAAAATGTCAGTTAGGGGTCTGATCTGTCCGCCGCAATGTCGCAGTCCCGCAAAAACCAATAAAAATGACATAAATCTTTCCCGTAGTTAGTAGATCCGATAACTTTTGCTCAAACAAATCAATTTACACCTACTGCAATTTTTTTTTTTTTACCAAAAATATGTAGCAGAAAACAAATTTAGATTTTTACATTTTTTTTTTTGAGAATGTCATATAGCAGAATGTGAAAAATATTGTTTTTTGTTTCAAAATTGTCGCTGTTTTTTTGTTTATAGCGCAGAAAAAAAAAAAAAACCGCAGAGGTGATCAAATACCACCAAAAGAAAGCTCTACTTGTGGGAATAAAAAGACATCAATTTTATTTGGGTACAGCGTCGCACGACCGCGCAATTGTCCATTAAAGTAACGCAGTGCCGAATCGCAAAATAGGGCCTGGTCATTGAGCAGCCAAATCCTCCGGGGCTAAAGTGGTTAATGTCAGATCCATCAAAGTTATTAAAAAACCAGGAGAACAAAATCATGACGGCCCGGTAGATAACCTGTATTCTTAAAATGGAGGAATGGAGATAAAGAGGAAAATCCAAAAACAAAGGGAGGCCCAAAGTATTTCCCTTCAAATTCCTGACAGTGACAGACGCCTCGATCCTGCACACAGCGCCAACCGTTCACAGCCACACCAGCCCCCCTTTGTATTACATAGTTGAAGGTAAATCTAAAGAAAATTGTAAGACAATTTTATAATGATAAGTGGGCACATTCCAGGGCCCACGGCATGGGAGTGTGGCTGACTTTGGGGGTTAATTAAGATCTATGTGTTAGTTAGGGTAGGTAGGTCTTTCAAATTATAAAAAAAAAATGTCTTTAGCCACTTTAGCCCCGCTTACATTGAGGCTACTGCGGCAAAGTGCCGCGATCCCGTCCAGCGACGTAGACCTACGTCGCTGGACTCCGCCCCTTGTGGGCAGCGCTCGCGCGCCGCCGGAGGCTCGCTCCCGCTGTGTTCATTCACAGCGGGAGTCGGGCCAGGGGAGAAGCAGCGGCGATTGCCGCTGCTCTGCCCCGATCGTCGGGGATCGAGTCTGGAGATCCGCCCGCTGTGTGTAAACACAGCGGGCGGATCTCCATAGTGACAGGGAGTGACAGATCGGAGTGTTCAGCATAGCTGGACATCCGATCTGTCCTTCTGTCACACAGTCACCTTCCCCCCCACACGTCAGTAAGCACCAGGCATACATTAACCCCTCCCTCTCCAATAAAATTAACCCCTTCCCTGCCAGTGTCATTTTTACAGTAACAGTGCATATATATAGCACTGATTACTGTAGAAATGTCACTGGTACCCCCAAAAGTGTCAAAAATGTCAGTCAAGGGTCCGATCTGTCCGCCGCAATGTCGCAGTCCCGCAAAAAAAATCGCAGATCACCGCCATTACGCGTTAAAAAAAAAAACACCAAAAATGACAGAAATCTTTCCCTTAGCTAGTAAACGCAATAACTTTTGCGCAAACCAATCAAAATACGCTTATTGCGATTTTTTTTTACTAAACATAGGTAGCATAAAACAAATTGGCCAAAAATTTAAAAAAAATTTGATTTTTACATTTTTTTGGGGGGGAATTTCATATAAAAAAATGTGAAAAATATTGTTATTTTTTCAAAATAAACGCTCTTTTTTTGTTTATAGCGCAAAAAGTAAAAATCGCACAGGTGATCAAATAACACCAGAAGGAAGCTCTGTTTGTGGGAAAAAAAGGACATAAATTTAGTTTGGGTACGGCGTCGCACGACTGCGCAATTGTCAGTTAAAGTCGCACAGCGCCGAATCGCAAAAAGTGGCCTGGATGGAAGACAGCAAAATCCTCCGGTGGTAAAGTGGTTAATGGGGTCAGCGTAGCTTTAATTACTGTGAGGAGCTGGTCACGGGGATTTATGGAGGGAAAAACGTGAGCTTCTGGAAGGTTCCTCACGTGTTGTAGGCTATATAAAGCCCTGCATGACTTTCCCGCAGTTGTCCTGGATCGGCTCGGCGAGCTCCCCTCCTCCCCACCCTGTCGTGGCACCATTATGTGGTTTTGTCACCCTTGAATCAATGGGGGACTTTGTTGAATTAATTATTTGTTTATCGCCCGAGTTCTATGACTGCAAATTTTTAAGGCTTGAATTTTAGTACCGGTTCACACTACTCCGACTTGTCAGGCGACTTGTCTGTGCAATGGGAACCGTTCTAATAGGAGCAACTCAAGTCGCTCCGACTTAGAAAAAGGTTCCTGCACTATTTTTGGCCGAAGTCGGAGCGACTTGCATTGACTTCCATTATGTGAAGTCAGTGCAAGCCACGCCGAAGTCGCGGTGCACGGCGACGTGTTCAAGTCGCCCCCGAAGTCGTGTCGCCATAGGGTGAACCGACTCTCAAAGTTTATTATATATTTATTCTTGTTTATGTTTTTAATAAAGTTTTAGTGGATGAATTGATACCAATAAAGGTGCCACAGCCATTTTCATACCATCTTGTTTTGTGTCTATTTATTTAAAATATTGCTGAAGACATATATTTGATCTGAAGGTGCGGCCTACAATCCCATGAATTATTTGTTTATCGCTCAAGTTCTATGGGAGATACTGGAAGATAAGAACAGCGCCACTCTAAGTGCAGTAAAACCAATACTTTATTTGACATATAATAATGCTGGGTACTCACAAGATAAAACGTTTAAAAAGCATGGTAAACGTATGTAGAAAGATCCATTAATCCAGTGCCTGGGCAAGGAGGGGCTGATGTGCTCCAAATAGATCCGTCCGACTGCGGGAGTGAGCAGTATCCGGACCCCGAGGACACCTGCAACGCCTCCGGCGGCGGACTTCCGGGTTGGGCGTAGAGCGTGGGCGTGATGACGTAGGCGACGCGTTGTCGGAGCATGCGCTCCTTCCTCAGGCCTATGAACCCGCCATCTTGGAGAAGGGCATTATATAGGGGAGGAATGCTCGACTGCCGCAGGGTCCTAAGAGGAGTCCTGTGCGGCAAATACCCACACTGAGGACACATGGACGGCAGTTCTAACCTAAGAGCTAAGCGGATATGGTAGAATATATGCACACAGGGTATACATCAATAGATAAAAGTGTCATATAATACAAACTATAGAATTTACTAAAAGAAGGAAATAGACATGATGAATGAAAACCTAATGGTAGGAAATATTGTATCTGGTACCGATCCTGATGGTAGCAACAAATAATAATAATGATGATGAATAATAATATAATGATAAATAAAAAATTGAATAAAAAAAAAAAAAAAAAAATATATATAATTATGAAATAATAATAATTAAGTGAAAATTAAAAAATTAAATGAAAAAATACTAATTAATAAAAATAAAAAAAATATAAAATAAACAAACAAACTAAATGAAACCTGATGGAATAACTTTGAATGGATGGAGCTAGTGACAATTTAGATAAAAAGAAGGGGAGTAGTAGACTATATCATACACTCTCGCAACCTACTTTTTGATGTGAAGAAGGGGAACTGTGTGCACATGCAAACAGTGTCGCAACCTTCATTCACTATCAAGTTTAAAATACCAACTGGACTTGTATAAAAACTATCATATACCGCCTAGAAAAATACACATACATATATGTATATATGCACATATACACATATATATATATAAAGGCATGATAGTAAAATGGTAAAACATATGGGTTGTGAATTATAAATGGAAGTTGAAATAAAAATAAATAAAATGGTAATATTAAAAACTTCTGATATTAAAAAAGGAGTGATAGGTGGTGTCCAATTCAAGAGAAACTAAATATATCATAGCACATGTAACAGAGGATCATCTCTCTCCCACTCTCCGTTAGCGTGACCCTATTCTTCCACATGGCTGGTCAAACCCCAATGGGTCAGGAGCCTCATACCAGGGAGTTGGTCTCTACTTCCTCGTTAAGGCCCCCAGGTGCTAAAGTATCTAATGTATATATCCAAAACGCTTCTCTTTGGCACAGCTGTTTGAAGCGTTGAGCTGCTGAAGGCATGGCGGGTATGGATTCTAAAACCCAGACTCGTAACCCTAAAGAGGAATGATCATGGTGGATCAAAAAATGGCGGGGAACACTGTGCTTGTCATTACCTCCTTCCACAAACCTACGGTGCTCACCAAACCTCATCCTTAGTGTGCGAATAGTCCTGCCAACATAAAACAAGCCACAAGGGCATGTTAAACAGTACACCACAAACTCTGTGGAGCAATTGAAGAATTTTTTGACAGGATAGGTTTTTCCTTTTATGTTGTACTCTTTCTGCCCATGGGTCACATGTTTACATGTCAGACATAGTTTTTTCCGACACTGAAACATGCCCACTAATGGAATCATGTTTAGATGGAATTTTAAGGGGATACTTTTAAGTTTGCTCGGTGCCACCAAACTCTTAATATTTCTGGCTCTTCTGTACGTGATTTGGGGCCTAGGGGGCAAGCTACTCCTCAGATGTGGGTCTTCCAAAAGAATAGGCCAATGTTTCACAATCAGTTTTTCCATCTTCCTAAATTGGTTGTGAAACTGTGTAACAAAACGTGGACCTTGGGATTGTATGTCCAATTTATTTGTTTTCTTTGCCAAGGGGCCTTTTAGATATAAATTTTGTGCAGTGTCCACCAAGGTTTCGGGAAAGGATTTTTCAATAAATTTAGTTTTCAGATGTCCACTCTGTTCCAAATAATCTTCTTTATTTGTGCAATTTCTCCTCAACCTACAGTACTGGCTCTTCGGAATGTTTTGAATCCACCTGGGGTGGTGACAGCTGTTAAAATGGAGGAACGAGTTCCCCGCTGTCGGCTTAGTATAATTTTTGGCTTCAATCCTTCCTTCTCTGTGGTACAACAACAGATCAAGGAAGGCCAATTCCGATGGGCTAGAAACCGAGGTGAAGGACAGATTGTATGGATTGGCATTGCAATGTTGGACAAAATCCAAGAAAGTTGACTGTGGGCCATCCCAAATCACTACAATGTCATCGATGTACCTCCCATAAAATATCAAGTGGGAGGCAAAGGGGTTATTTTTGAAGACATAGTGGGATTCCCACATACCCATTGTCAAGTTGGCGTAGCTGGGGGCAAAATTTGCCCCCATCGCCGTGCCATTGATCTGTAGGTAAAAGGACCCTTCAAATTCGAAATAATTATGTTTGAGACAAAAACATGTGGCATCCAAAATAAACTGGGCCTGTCCTGGATTAATATTGGGACTGTTGTGCAAGGAGAGGGAGACTGCTTGAAGGCCAACCGAATGGGGGATACTAGTATACAAGGAGTTAACATCCAAAGATGCCCACATATAAGTGGGTTCCCAATGGTAGGGTGCCAGGAGTTCTAGAAGATGTACTCCATCCCGTATGTATGAGGGCAAGTCCTGTGCCAAAGGCTGGAGAAACTGATCCACATACAGGGAGAAGGAATTGGTAACACTTTCCATTGATGCCACAATAGGCCTCCCAGGTGGATTGGTTGGATCTTTATGGACCTTGGGAATATGATAGAAATAGGGCAATGCATAGAAATCTCTAAGAAAAAATGCATATTCTGTTTTGTTAATAATTCCCTCTTCTTTAGCCTTATCCAATAATGATTTGGCCTCCAAGGTGTAGCCTGGCAGGGGGTCACAGCTCAGTTTACAATAAGTAGAACTGTCTGATAATAGACGCTGGGCTTCCCTAAGGTAATCGTCTTTGTCTTGGATGACAATGCCTCCCCCTTTATCGGCTGTTCTGATGACCAAATTATAGTCCTTAGACAAATCTGTGAGGGCTTTCCTTTCACTGGGAGTTAAATTGAAATTATTGAACCCAGAAAACTTTTGATGTTTATGATTGTTGGCATGACACATGTTTTTCATCTCGCTAAATACAACCTGATAAAAAGTCTGCACATAGGGCCCCTTGGATTTAACTGGATTGAAATTGGATTTTGGGCATAGGCCCGTGTGTTTAACAGGCGGGGATGTGGATGGGTGCTGGGTGAACAACACCAAATCCTCATCCTCATCACTGATATATAGTTCTTCCAGCAACTGTAGACCAATAGCATCCAATTGGGGACAAGGTTGGATATCCTCCAACGGAGGGTCTGGCCGGATGCCTGCCTGTTCTTTGGTAGCCTGTATACTAAAGTGACGTTTAAGGGTCAATAGACGTATGAAACTATTGAGATCCTTAAAAAGTGTAAACGGATTGGGAGAAGAAGATGGAGCAAAATTTAGGCCTCTATGCAGCAGAGATGTTTCTGCCTCTGACAATATATGTGAGGAGAGATTGAATATTTTCATCGTCTCACTAGTCGTAGCCTTTTTCTGATGAGAGTGTCTTCCCCCCCGCTTGCCTCTACGTCTAGCTTTCGCTTGACGTGGGCAAGTAGAGGGGTATGGCCTAAAAAATCCTGGTCTAATGGATAAAGATCCGAACGACAGGTGGACGGATCACTGGTGGTGAGTCCGTGCAGACCAACATGGTCCGGACCACTGGGGGCATCCGAACAAGGCGACGAACTAAAAGTAAGCACTGATACGGCAACCTCTCCCAAAGTGGCCTGATCAATCTCTTTTTCCCTCAAAGGGGAGGAAGGAGATGGATCAACAGTATCTCTAGTGCATGAGATATCCGAACCTGGATTGTTGAGAAGAACGGTCTCAACAGTCCCACTGTCAATCTGGGAAGCACTAGCCATGGGAACTCTAGGTCTCGATCTTCGTATACGCTGTGATTTGGGCCTAATAGAGTTGGATACAAAGGTGGGATGAGCAGCATTCCTAATTGTTGGAGTTCGCGGATGGGGATGGGTGTATGGTCTATTGTATTTGGGTATGGGCCCATTGGGAGGTATTATGGGAGGAACATGACCATGAGTTTGTTGAGGGGCAGATACCTTCCTTGAACCAGAGATCACTGGGATATCTAGCTCCATAAGCGATGGTATATGTGGGGGAGGGCCTTTCTGATTCTTCCAATTAAATACCCGGTCCAGGTTGTAATCCTCTAGGTCCCGACGTATTTTACCTAATTTTGTTTTTACTTCCTCATTCTCTTTTTTCTTTGTGTGCACCTTCAAGGTGCGCAACCAAGAACTAGGCAGATGTGGTGTTATGGTGACTAAAGTGGATATTAATTCTTTTAGTGAGCGGATGTCCTCAATATATTGGGTGTCCCTCTGTTGGATTAGGAGTTGCATCCACTTACGGGTGCAGAATTCGGACACCTGACCCCATTCCTTGCTCAAAGCTGCAGAGAGGAAAGGGCATGTTTTTAGGACTCTAAGTCCTCTAGGGGAAATCATGTGGGCAATATATTGACCCAAAAAAAACCTATCCCACCATTGGTGGTTGGCTGATGTGATAAGATGTTCAATTTTCCTGAACTTGTTTTAGCCCAGTGGCTAGCACAGTGCTAATAGGTAGTGAACCGATCCTTCAGAATTGCATACACATTTTTCCTTTTTTTTTTTTTTTTTTTTTTTTTTTTTTTTCCCATTTCCCCTCCCCCCCCCTCCCCTTTCTCCCTCTCCCCTTTTTTTTTTTTTTTTTTTTTTTTCTTTCCATGATGGAATTTTTGGATTTAGTGGAGTCTGCCAAATTTGAGATTTTGGACGAATTGTATGATCTCTTCCCATCAGATCTATTTTTATCCAACTTTTCAATTCCATCTCAGTTTCAAAAGGAGTGTAGTGCCCAGTTCAGGAAAATTGAACATCTTATCACATCAGCCAACCACCAATGGTGGGATAGGTTTTTTTTGGGTCAATATATTGCCCACATGATTTCCCCTAGAGGACTTAGAGTCCTAAAAACATGCCCTTTCCTCTCTGCAGCTTTGAGCAAGGAATGGGGTCAGGTGTCCGAATTCTGCACCCGTAAGTGGATGCAACTCCTAATCCAACAGAGGGACACCCAATATATTGAGGACATCCGCTCACTAAAAGAATTAATATCCACTTTAGTCACCATAACACCACATCTGCCTAGTTCTTGGTTGCGCACCTTGAAGGTGCACACAAAGAAAAAAGAGAATGAGGAAGTAAAAACAAAATTAGGTAAAATACGTCGGGACCTAGAGGATTACAACCTGGACCGGGTATTTAATTGGAAGAATCAGAAAGGCCCTCCCCCACATATACCATCGCTTATGGAGCTAGATATCCCAGTGATCTCTGGTTCAAGGAAGGTATCTGCCCCTCAACAAACTCATGGTCATGTTCCTCCCATAATACCTCCCAATGGGCCCATACCCAAATACAATAGACCATACACCCATCCCCATCCGCGAACTCCAACAATTAGGAATGCTGCTCATCCCACCTTTGTATCCAACTCTATTAGGCCCAAATCACAGCGTATACGAAGATCGAGACCTAGAGTTCCCATGGCTAGTGCTTCCCAGATTGACAGTGGGACTGTTGAGACCGTTCTTCTCAACAATCCAGGTTCGGATATCTCATGCACTAGAGATACTGTTGATCCATCTCCTTCCTCCCCTTTGAGGGAAAAAGAGATTGATCAGGCCACTTTGGGAGAGGTTGCCGTATCAGTGCTTACTTTTAGTTCGTCGCCTTGTTCGGATGCCCCCAGTGGTCCGGACCATGTTGGTCTGCACGGACTCACCACCAGTGATCCGTCCACCTGTCGTTCGGATCTTTATCCATTAGACCAGGATTTTTTAGGCCATACCCCTCTACTTGCCCACGTCAAGCGAAAGCTAGACGTAGAGGCAAGCGGGGGGGAAGACACTCTCATCAGAAAAAGGCTACGACTAGTGAGACGATGAAAATATTCAATCTCTCCTCACATATATTGTCAGAGGCAGAAACATCTCTGCTGCATAGAGGCCTAAATTTTGCTCCATCTTCTTCTCCCAATCCGTTTACACTTTTTAAGGATCTCAATAGTTTCATACGTCTATTGACCCTTAAACGTCACTTTAGTATACAGGCTACCAAAGAACAGGCAGGCATCCGGCCAGACCCTCCGTTGGAGGATATCCAACCTTGTCCCCAATTGGATGCTATTGGTCTACAGTTGCTGGAAGAACTATATATCAGTGATGAGGATGAGGATTTGGTGTTGTTCACCCAGCACCCATCCACATCCCCGCCTGTTAAACACACGGGCCTATGCCCAAAATCCAATTTCAATCCAGTTAAATCCAAGGGGCCCTATGTGCAGACTTTTTATCAGGTTGTATTTAGCGAGATGAAAAACATGTGTCATGCCAACAATCATAAACATCAAAAGTTTTCTGGGTTCAATAATTTCAATTTAACTCCCAGTGAAAGGAAAGCCCTCACAGATTTGTCTAAGGACTATAATTTGGTCATCAGAACAGCCGATAAAGGGGGAGGCATTGTCATCCAAGACAAAGACGATTACCTTAGGGAAGCCCAGCGTCTATTATCAGACAGTTCTACTTATTGTAAACTGAGCTGTGACCCCCTGCCAGGCTACACCTTGGAGGCCAAATCATTATTGGATAAGGCTAAAGAAGAGGGAATTATTAACAAAACAGAATATGCATTTTTTCTTAGAGATTTCTATGCATTGCCCTATTTCTATCATATTCCCAAGGTCCATAAAGATCCAACCAATCCACCTGGGAGGCCTATTGTGGCATCAATGGAAAGTGTTACCAATTCCTTCTCCCTGTATGTGGATCAGTTTCTCCAGCCTTTGGCACAGGACTTGCCCTCATACATACGGGATGGAGTACATCTTCTAGAACTCCTGGCACCCTACCATTGGGAACCCACTTATATGTGGGCATCTTTGGATGTTAACTCCTTGTATACTAGTATCCCCCATTCGGTTGGCCTTCAAGCAGTCTCCCTCTCCTTGCACAACAGTCCCAATATTAATCCAGGACAGGCCCAGTTTATTTTGGATGCCACATGTTTTTGTCTCAAACATAATTATTTCGAATTTGAAGGGTCCTTTTACCTACAGATCAATGGCACGGCGATGGGGGCAAATTTTGCCCCCAGCTACGCCAACTTGACAATTGGTATGTGGGAATCCCACTATGTCTTCAAAAATAACCCCTTTGCCTCCCACTTGATATTTTATGGGAGGTACATCGATGACATTGTAGTGATTTGGGATGGCCCACAGTCAACTTTCTTGGATTTTGTCCAACATTGCAATGCCAATCCATACAATCTGTCCTTCACCTCGGTTTCTAGCCCATCGGAATTGGCCTTCCTTGATCTGTTGTTGTACCACAGAGAAGGAAGGATTGAAGCCAAAAATTATACTAAGCCGACAGCGGGGAACTCGTTCCTCCATTTTAACAGCTGTCACCACCCCAGGTGGATTCAAAACATTCCGAAGAGCCAGTACTGTAGGTTGAGGAGAAATTGCACAAATAAAGAAGATTATTTGGAACAGAGTGGACATCTGAAAACTAAATTTATTGAAAAATCCTTTCCCGAAACCTTGGTGGACACTGCACAAAATTTATATCTAAAAGGCCCCTTGGCAAAGAAAACAAATAAATTGGACATACAATCCCAAGGTCCACGTTTTGTTACACAGTTTCACAACCAATTTAGGAAGATGGAAAAACTGATTGTGAAACATTGGCCTATTCTTTTGGAAGACCCACATCTGAGGAGTAGCTTGCCCCCTAGGCCCCAAATCACGTACAGAAGAGCCAGAAATATTAAGAGTTTGGTGGCACCGAGCAAACTTAAAAGTATCCCCTTAAAATTCCATCTAAACATGATTCCATTAGTGGGCATGTTTCAGTGTCGGAAAAAACTATGTCTGACATGTAAACATGTGACCCATGGGCAGAAAGAGTACAACATAAAAGGAAAAACCTATCCTGTCAAAAAATTCTTCAATTGCTCCACAGAGTTTGTGGTGTACTGTTTAACATGCCCTTGTGGCTTGTTTTATGTTGGCAGGACTATTCGCACACTAAGGATGAGGTTTGGTGAGCACCGTAGGTTTGTGGAAGGAGGTAATGACAAGCACAGTGTTCCCCGCCATTTTTTGATCCACCATGATCATTCCTCTTTAGGGTTACGAGTCTGGGTTTTAGAATCCATACCCGCCATGCCTTCAGCAGCTCAACGCTTCAAACAGCTGTGCCAAAGAGAAGCGTTTTGGATATATACATTAGATACTTTAGCACCTGGGGGCCTTAACGAGGAAGTAGAGACCAACTCCCTGGTATGAGGCTCCTGACCCATTGGGGTTTGACCAGCCATGTGGAAGAATAGGGTCACGCTAACGGAGAGTGGGAGAGAGATGATCCTCTGTTACATGTGCTATGATATATTTAGTTTCTCTTGAATTGGACACCACCTATCACTCCTTTTTTAATATCAGAAGTTTTTAATATTACCATTTTATTTATTTTTATTTCAACTTCCATTTATAATTCACAACCCATATGTTTTACCATTTTACTATCATGCCTTTATATATATATATGTGTATATGTGCATATATACATATATGTATGTGTATTTTTCTAGGCGGTATATGATAGTTTTTATACAAGTCCAGTTGGTATTTTAAACTTGATAGTGAATGAAGGTTGCGACACTGTTTGCATGTGCACACAGTTCCCCTTCTTCACATCAAAAAGTAGGTTGCGAGAGTGTATGATATAGTCTACTACTCCCCTTCTTTTTATCTAAATTGTCACTAGCTCCATCCATTCAAAGTTATTCCATCAGGTTTCATTTAGTTTGTTTGTTTATTTTATTTTTTTTATTTTTATTAATTAGTATTTTTTCATTTAATTTTTTAATTTTCACTTAATTATTATTATTTCATAATTATATATATTTTTTTTTTTTTTTTATTCAATTTTTTATTTATCATTATATTATTATTCATCATCATTATTATTATTTGTTGCTACCATCAGGATCGGTACCAGATACAATATTTCCTACCATTAGGTTTTCATTCATCATGTCTATTTCCTTCTTTTAGTAAATTCTATAGTTTGTATTATATGACACTTTTATCTATTGATGTATACCCTGTGTGCATATATTCTACCATATCCGCTTAGCTCTTAGGTTAGAACTGCCGTCCATGTGTCCTCAGTGTGGGTATTTGCCGCACAGGACTCCTCTTAGGACCCTGCGGCAGTCGAGCATTCCTCCCCTATATAATGCCCTTCTCCAAGATGGCGGGTTCATAGGCCTGAGGAAGGAGCGCATGCTCCGACAACGCGTCGCCTACGTCATCACGCCCACGCTCTACGCCCAACCCGGAAGTCCGCCGCCGGAGGCGTTGCAGGTGTCATCGGGGTCCGGATACTGCTCACTCCCGCAGTCGGACGGATCTATTTGGAGCACATCAGCCCCTCCTTGCCCAGGCACTGGATTAATGGATCTTTCTACATACGTTTACCATGCTTTTTAAACGTTTTATCTTGTGAGTACCCAGCATTATTATATGTCAAATAAAGTATTGGTTTTACTGCACTTAGAGTGGCGCTGTTCTTATCTTCCAGTATATTGCAAGTTCCTTCTCGTCTTGAGAATCAGCAGCCTTCTGGAGTGCACAGACCGCTGCTTTTTATGGACTTTTTGGACTTTGCCACACAACATCCAGGTCCGTGCATCTTCCCATTAATAATTTCCTAGGAGTTTATTGAGGTTCATTTTTGAGTCCTGTTGCGCCAGTTTTTTATGTTCGCTCAAGTTCTATGACTGAGCGAATTTTTAAGGCTTGAATTTTAAAGTCTATTATATATTTATTCTTATTTATGTTTTTAATAAAGTTTTAATGGATGAATTTATACCAATAAAGGTGGCGCGGCCATTTTAATACCATCATGCTTTTTGTCTGTTTATTTAAAATATTGCTACGGACTAGGGATGATCGAACAGTTCGGGTCGACCATCGGTTCGACCCGAATATTGGGTGTTTGAAATTCGGCCGAATTCCAAACTCTTTGCGGTAAAAGTTCGGAATTCGGTCACCCGAACCGCCCAAAATGCAATGGGACAGAAAGTGGGCTTTAAAAGCCCGTGATTGGCCCAGAAACGTCAGTAAAAGCCAATGAGGGGGCAGGAGTCTGCTAGGAATGTGATTGGAGTGACTACGGGGACCAGAGGACAATCAGGAGTGAATACGCCCCCCAGTATATAGCCCCGCCTAACCTCTAGCACTGTAATACAGAAGATGCATAAATTGCATAAATAATCCAAAACAGCCAACTAAACAAGAACAGAGTCCTTCAAATGTCTTTGTTTATGTAGTGCCAGAGCAATACACAGTGCCTTTAATGCAGGGTCATTGGTGTCAGTTATAGGAACCACCGTACAATGTCACTACCACCAGCTCTGGCACTACATAAACAAAGACTTTTGAAGGACTCTGTTCTTGCTTAGTTGGATGTTTAGGATTATTTATGCAATTAATGCACTTTATTTATTTGCACTTTATGAAAGGAGGGTAACACCATCCCTGCGCTACTGAAATTCTAAGAAAAATAATCTGTTTTTTTTTTTGGGATGAATTTTAATTTATGTATAGTTGTCACTGAGGCTTTATCAACTGTGCGATGTGAAAATCACCTGCAAGACGCACACTGCTATGCGACCCAAAGTTGTCGCTAAATAATGTGTGACGCAGAGCAGCAAAGCCTTTTGCAGTGGACTTAACGCTTACAACAAGAACATGCGTTAACTTGTCACTGAGGTTTTATCATACACATTGGCTGTGCAGTTGATTAGGAGCAAAAGAAAGGTGCGGTTAAGCAAAAAAGTCATTTTTTGAAGGTTTGGTATGCTATAATTCTGGTTCTGGACATGCTACAGAGCTGAAACTTCACAGGTACACTTTTTAGACCCCCCAGACACTAAATCCAAAGAAATCTTTTTATTTTTTTCAATAATTTTTTCAATAATTGGCTCTCTATCAAAAACGACAATTTTTAAGAACTTTTTTTTGCCTGATTCATAGTCCCTGGGGCATGACCTAGAACCCTGGGCACTTTTTAGGGGCATTTATTAGGTTTTAGGGCTTCAAAATGGTGTTTTTTGATTCCCGAAGTTCAGGTCCCATTGATTTCAATGGGGTCCGGGAATCCGAACCGAACTTTCGGGAAATTCGGGTCTTCTGGTCGAACCAAACTTTTCAAAAGTTCGATCATCCCTACTAAGGACATATGTTTGATCTGAAGGTGCGGCCTACAATCCCATGTATGGCCAGCCTAAAGGCCCGTACTTTCGATAAGAGAATCAGAAGTAAAATTTCATCCGATGAACGATCTATGCCAATTTTCTGATTGTTAGTATGGTGCTTTCAACAGCCGATTATGGATTTTCATACAACAAAACTGGATGTGCAGGCTGTAAAATATTTATCGTATGTGAACATCCGATAGTACAGTTTTCATCCGAAAAAAATCATAAGAGCAAGACTAGGCATGCTCAGAAACAGAAACTGAAGAATACATACAAAACAATTTAACAGATGACATAACTTCTGAAGTTGAATTCTGTCGTAAGAGAATTTTCGTATTAAAGTAACCTCTTCACTTTCCATATGAGACTAGCATGTAACAAAAAACTAAAGAAAATTTGTCTGATAATCTGATCGTGTGTACGAGGCAGGGGCTTACTACAGGGGTTGCAATTGAAACGGGGCCCCATGCTCTAGGGGGCCTGTACGGCTCCCCTGTACACCTGGATAGGAGGGGCGGTGGGGGCAGCATGTAGAGAAATCACTGTCCTCCTTTTTCCTCCTGTAGCTGCAGGAGGAAAATGGAGGAGATTGGTTCCTCTGTATGCTGCCCCCGTCACTCCTCCTATCCAGTTCACTTGTGTTCTACTGTCCACCCCCCCTACTGTGCTGCCCCCGCACCCCCCACTGTGTTCCCTGCCCTCTCCTACCGGCTGCTGTAGGGGATGTGTCACAATAGAGAACCAGGAAGGGTCGGTAAATATGTAATTCACCAGCTACTTCCTTTTCTGAATGGACGGGGTCATAGTCAGTGACATTGGTAAAAAAATAAAATGATAAAAAATAATACAATTAAAATACCAAAAAATAAAAACTGCTGACACCAGTGGGTGAACTTCCAGGATCGCAAAGGTCACACTTGCGACCGGGCCCTGGCATTCCACCACCGTGGGGAGTCCCCAAGATGGCAGGAAGGGGGCCCACTGCAGAACTTGTGAAAGGGTCCCCCTGTGGGACCATAATAAAGTGCCCCACAACTAGAGTAAATGGCCCCGGGATCAGTGGGAAGAGCCACAGGCTTGAAGGTAAGGGCCCCGGCCTGGGGTCCGGGGGACCCTTCATGGTTTCTTGCACCGGGGCCCTGAAGGTTCTAGTTACACCTCTGGTATGAGGCTTTAGTCATATCTGACCAACCTGTTCTTTGATAACCAATGCTGAGTTTCAGGATTGTGCAAAGGACATTGGCAGCTGTCAGCCATCACCATGCAGCGTTAGAAAGGCTGTGGGAACCACTGCACTGCAGGTGGTTGAATTCAAATCTAAATTGATATTTGTCGCCACAGAAGTCCCATAACGCTGACGATAACCCAGTTTCAGTGGAACTAAATTCCTTTTAACCCCTTACTGCAAATCGACGTAGACCTACATTGGCTGCAATAAGTGGCTGTACCGGGGTGATGCCTGCAGCTAGAGGCATCGTCCCGGTACCACTTTTTAGAACTGGCGGTCACTTTTCAGGCGGTAATGACCGATGTGGCTTGGGAGCCGCTCGATCGTTACCCCAGCGAGCGGGAGGGGACTCCCCCTCCCGCTGCCTTCTGCGGCTCAGCCTGAGTCTCCCGTCCTACCGGGAGACCCGAGCAACCAGCTGGCGCATCCACCGGCTTGTTGAAGTCCCAATCAAAGCCGGATTTAGCTTCAATCGGGTCTCCAATGACGTAACCCAGAGGCGGCATCCATGACGTCACGTCCGGGTTACTCGGCTGCTAAAGGCGCCACATTTAAAAAGTGACTGTATTCAAAAATGCTGTTTTTGGAATTTTGAATACATTGAAGTGCAGTGGGGGGTTCTAGGGTCTTAAAGACCCCCGGTCCCTTCATAAAGAGTACCTGTCACTCCCTATTGCTGTCACAAGGTTTGTGATCAGATTTAATTTTTTATTTTTTCTTAAAAACCTGTGCTAAAATTAAATAAATAAATAAAATAAATTAGAAAAAAAAAATGTAACCGCCCCTGTCGCCGTGAGCTCGCGCACGAAAGCAAACATATACGGAAGTCGCTCCCGCAAATTAAATCTGTTCAAACCACACATCTGAGGTATTGCCGCAAAGGCCAGAGCGAGAGCAAAAAAAAAGAGCTACTCTGTAACTCTAAACTGGTACCCGTTAAAAATGTTTAAAGCGTCGCCTATGGAGATTTTAATTGACCGCAGTTTGTTGCCATTCCGCGGGTGTGCGCAATTTTAAACTGTAACATGTTGGGTATCTATTTATTCGGCGTGACATCATCTTTCACAATCAATATACAAAAAAAAAAAAAAAAATGGGCTAACTTTACTGTTTAATTTAGTTTATATGCAGTGAAATTTAATTTTCCCAAAAAATGGCGATTGAAAGACCGCTGCCCAAATAACACATGACAAAAAATATTGCAATGACCGCCATTTTATTCTCCAGAGTCTTTGCTAAAAAAAAAAAATATATATATATATATATATATATATATATATATATATATATATATATGTGTGTGTATATGTATATAATGTTTGGGGGGTTCTAAGTAATTTTCTAGCAAAAAATACTGATTTTAACTTTTAACAACAAATGGGCTTGGTCCTTAAGTGGTTAAAGGAATGAAAGGGCTTTTCTAACCCCGTTTTCTGGTCCTGTAAGGACGGTCATGTGGTTTCTTCTGCAGCGTCCTATAAATCACTATGTCCCTCAACACCTTAGCGCTTCAGCTGACTCATCATTTTTCACATGGCGTACCTGCCCTAGATATTCAGAGTAAGCTGACAACTCCCCCCTCCTCTCCTCCACTGCAGTATAAGGGCCAACGATCGTAACCTCAGAAAACCAGCAGCTTTGTAGCAAAGTTCGGATATGCTTTGCTCTAAAAGAGTAGCAGCCTTCCGTAATACATTATTATATAGAAAGAATAAAAAAACTCAGAAAATCTGAGAATATACTGAGCACTGGGCACCTGTGAAGTGTATTATCTGTGTACTCAAATTTTAGTGTCAGTGATATTTTATAGCTTCTTTATCCTGAAGAATAAGACTGCAATTTCTGAGCCTGCAATAATTCTCCATGCATCAGAGTCCTGTTTCCTGAGCTATGTCCAAATGAAGCAGGGGTGATTTACTAAAAGCAAATAGGATGTTCAGTTTTCAAGATAATGTTTTTCAGAGCTATGTGAAGGTGGTCACTTTGAAAAGAATGACCTGAGAGAGGAGGCTCCGCCTCCGAAACGCGTTGTCACAGCACCCAAGTAAGCGTACAACATCATCCCGCTCCTCACTCCCCTTCCATTTATAGCCTTCCAGCAGGGCACTGTGCCGACTAGCTGGCTGGTCCTGGGCCACTGGGCTGAGAACGCTAGGGCCGTAGCGAGGAGGATTCGGGTCCCGCCATCAGGCACTTCAGGAGCGGCGATCGAGCACCATAGCACTTGAAGGGGGCCACGCGGGGGAGATAGAAAAAGGGAATCTATCATTGTATGTGTCAGTTATCGTCTTGAAACATGTGAGTGTATCTATAAGAAGTGTTGCCCATTGTCCAATCAAAACTTTATTATGCAATGGCGTCTGTGCGCTTGTGTCTCCTTTTGTAATTCTCATACTTTGAAAAGAATACCCATTCACATGCAAGGTTAGTACATTGTGGTTTCCTTCATTTTAAATGGCACGCACCCCAAAGCACTGGGCAGGGGTGTCAAACTCAATGTCATTGTGGGCCGCATCAGAATTATGGTTGCCATCAAAGGACCGGTTATATCTGTAAGGTTAGATGTCCAGAGCACCCCACGTCCCCTTACATGAGATGTCAAGATCCCCGCCACCCCCCACCATCAGAAGTCAAGAGTTACCCACCTTTTCTTACATCACAATGCACCCCCTTACCTTGTGCCGCTGCCAGGAAGAATATGTGGGCTGATCTGGGAAAAAGAAAGTGCAGGGTCTGGAGGAGAACCAAAGGAGGTCTGGAGTCAGTTTGCAGAATCTGTTGAATGCTAAGACCAGGGTAGGCAGAGGCAAGGTGGTGTTGCGGCTGCACAGAGAGGTGCAGGATCTGTAGGAGTTCTGCCCTACTCTCTGCTGCGGACTGCTGAGAAGGGTGGGGGGCAAAGACAAGCCTTTCTGCAGCTGCGCAGAGGAGTGCAGGATCTGGAAAAGGAGTTCTGTCCTCTCTGCCACCGAATACTGAGACAAGGTGGAGGCAGAGACTGTGGCAGGGGGGCAATTTCCCCCCTGGGCCACTCTTATGCCCTGTAAAAAAGGCTGTGCCACTTCTGCCACAGACATGCCTAAAGGATTCCTAGTGAAAAGAAATAAAAAGTCCCCACCGCTGACCTACTGAGTGCGGGATGAAGACAAAGACAGAGTGCAGGCCTCTCCCCCAGCATGGATGGTGTAAACTGTGTCTGAGCAGAGGCTGGCTCTATGCCCCACTGGAGACTCTCCTCTCCCAGGCAGCCCCGACCAAGCTGTACCCACCCCCCCCCCCCCCCTCAACTGATTCGTCCGGTGAGTAGAGAGTACCTGGAGCCAAGCTTCAGCCTGGAATGGGGGTAAGGAGGAGATGAGGAAGAGGGAGAGTGGGAGGGGGGCCGAGTTGCTGCACCATGTACCTCTGGTTTGTACTTGCCCCCTGGGCCGAAAGTTGCCAGTCGACAAGGGGGGTGGAGAAGCTGCAGGAGAGGTGCGAGAGCCACATGAAATGGCCTGAGGGGGCTGCATTCGGCCCGCGGCCCTTGTGTTTGACACCTGTGCACTAGGGCAATGTAGCCCCAGCACAAATATATTGCAGATTAATGCACCGATGTGCATTGTGGTGCGTTGTGTCCAAAAAAAGAAAATGCTGAATATACGTTTTTAATCCTTTCCTGTGTGCTGGCAGCCCTTTAAAAATGAATAGGCTGACAACACACAGGAAAAACACAAGACACAACAAGGGGTAACACAATGCACAGAAAGTGTGAATCCAACCTAAAGAACTCTTCAATTTGGGACTCTATGGCTAGGTTCACTTCTTTGCGGTTGCTTTTTGCGTTTTGGAACTGCATAAACGATGCGTTTTGTATGCGGTTTTCTTTTTTTTTTCTCCTTAACAAATCGTGTAAGCTGGTTGTTAAGGAGTGAGCAGATGCTGCATCCTTAACAACCGATGAGTCATCAGCTGAATGTATAAAAAAAAAAGAATTGCAAAAAATGGTTTGGGAGCCCCTCCCCCTTCCTCCCTCCCCCATCAATCCATTCCAGGCCCTTTTAAAAACGCAGTGGCTGAAAAAAACGCATAGATGTGCACGTCTCCCATAGGAAACCATGTTAAACGGACTGTAGTGCGTTTCTGCAAACCGCATAGATGTGAACCTAGACCTAAAAGGCATTACTTTCAAATGATTTTACTGTTTTAACTAGGTATTAGTGTAATTCTATTCCCTGTGTTTGTTTGCCTTACCTTGTAATGATGGATTTACATGTTGTGGCTGCAGTTTGTAGTGTCATGGCTGATTAATTCCCCTATGTCCATGTATGACACAGGTAACTACATGTTCAACTGTAATGTAAGCTGGGAGAAGCTTCATCGGTAACACTATTCATGAGGGAGTATGCCTCGATGGGAGCGGGGGCTGACTGGCAACTCTTGGCCCAGGGGGCAAGTACAAACCATAGGCCTATGGTGCATTGACTCGGCCCCTCTCCCTCTTTCTTGTCTCCTCCTGACCCCCATTCCAGGCTGAAGCTTGGTTCCAGGTGCTCTCTACTCACCGGCCGAATCTGGGTTCCTGACCTAGCCAGCAGGGGGCAGTTGGTGGAGCTGGGACAGCTCGGTTGGGGCTGCCTGGGGGAGGAGAATCTCTAGTGGGGCATGAAACCGGCCTCTGCTCAGACACAGTTTACACCATCCATGCTGGGGGAGAGGCCTGCACTCTGACCTTGTCTTCATCCCACACTCAGTAGGTCAGGGGTGGGGACTTTTTACTTTTTTTCACCAGGGACCCTTTAGGCATGTCTGTGGCAGAAGCAGCGCAGCCTTTTTAAAGAGCGACCCAGGGTAAATTGGCCCCCCTGCCCCCTGGCCCAGTCCTCCTCTGGTAGAAGGAGAAAGGTATTCCAGAACTCAAGGTACCCTAGAACCTATTCCTGCTCACGCAGGAATGTGAGGATTTACTCCACTATAGGCTGTGTGTATAGGCCACCAAATGACACAATAAAGCTACATGATCAATGCACATCTTAGGCTGGCCATACACTATACAATTTTCTTGTTCAACTTTCCTTTAGATTTACCAAAACCATATAATATAAGTTCAAACCTGAACACTTTCAATTTGTATGCAATCAGGCAGGCCCTTGCACTACATAGTTGAAGGTAAATCTAAAGGAAATTGAATAAGAAAATTGTATGGTGTATGGCCAGCCTTATTCTGGTGAAAAACACAAGATACATGCCAGAAGGTTTATAATTGCTTTTAACCACTTGACCGCCGGAAAGTTTAACCCCCTTCATGACCAGGTCATTTTTAGCGATATGGCACTGTGCTACTTTAACTGACAATTGGGCAGTCGTGCGACACTGTGCCCAAAATAGATTTATGTCCTTTTTTCCCCACAAATAGAGCTTTCTTTTGGTGATATTTGAGCACCTCTGCGTTTTTTATTTTTTTGCGCAATAAACAAAAAAAAGACTGACCGTTTAAAAAGGAAAAACTATAAATATATATTAAAAAAATCCCAATAGGCGTATATTGATTGGTTTGCGCAAAAGTTATCGCGTCCAAAGCTACGGGATATGTTTATGGAATTTTTTTTTTTTTTGTAATGGTGGCAATCAGAGACTTATAGCAGGACTGTGATATTGCGGTGGAAAAATTGGACACCTAACTGACACTTTTGACAGTTTTTTGGGAACCAAATACAGAGATCAGTGCTAAAAATATGCACTGTCACTGTACTAATGACACTGGCAGGGAAGGGGTAAATGTGTGGCCTGTTTGAGGTGTTTTTACCAAGCAATGGGCTGCTTACCAGGAAGAAAAAAAGCAGCTCATTACTGCCGTCAGAAGAGGGCCCTGTGTTTGTTTACCTACACATTGCTCTCTTAGGTAATGTCCAGAGCTGATGGTTAGGTGTCAGCAAACAATCAGCGGCCTGGCACTCAGTGTTTGGTTCGTGCTGCAGCCAATCGCAGAACAGCCGGGCAGCGGGGGCGCGCAGACGCACTACCTAGTGCGGCGCGTGGATCACATACTTATTACATGATCCTGAGCAGGAGAGCTGCCTTGTTGCCGTATATGTACTGTATATGGTCTGCAAGTGGTTAAACACAACCCCTATTTGGGGTGCTGGCTGTCACTTTAACCAGTTAACGACTGTCCACTGCAGTTTTACTGCGTCAGGTTGGCTCTGTCCCGCAAAATGACGCACCTGTACGTCACACCGTGGGACCGCTAGTGGGGGCGCATGCCCATTCACCACAGAGGAAGCCAATCAGCAGGTTGGCGGCTGCGATGTCTGCCGGGCACCCGCGATTGCTCCCCATGGAGACAGAACAGCGGTCTACCGTTGTAAACATGGCAGACCAATGTTGCAAAAAATATTACCGCAAATAGTTAGGCCACACCCCTATAAGTACCACACAAAAAAGTAAGGAAAGAAAAAGTGGGGTTTTTTAGGCCAAGTTAGGAGATGATCATAATATATGACACAATATGTTAGTTAAAAAAAAAAAAAAAAGCATATTTATTGGACAAAAAAGGTTCATAAAAAAGCATGTGATTACATGCTCGAAAGAGATATGTACAGTACATGTAACATTCAAAAACAACGAAAAAACAATGTATAATGTATACCCTTGCAGTGCCAACCCCCCCTCCCCTCCTGCCGTACCCGATCTGAAAAGAGTTAAATGCTAGCTTAGTTTAGGGGTGCAGGGAGAAGGTGTGATACTTAAAGAATTCCTCGCTCAGGAAGGCTTTCCCCATCCATGTGACCGGTCTAGCATTTAGTCCTCTCTAAGGCTCTTCAGGCCCATTACAATGCAGGGTTCATAGCTGAGGGTCCACAGCCTGCCTGCAGCCTATAGCTTTGAGCAGAGGTGAACAGTGCTGGATCAGGGGATAGGGTAAGTAATACACTTTATCCCTGAACCCCTAGACCAGTGATGGCAAACCTGGGCACCCCGAATGTTTTGGAACTACATTTCCCATGAAGCTCAACTACACTGAAGAGTGCATGAGCATCATGGGAAATGTAGGTCCAAAACATCTGCGTGTGCCAAGGTTCGCCATCACTGCCCTAGACTAAACAAGCCTATAACCCTTGCAGTGCATGAAGGCTCAACTTCAAGGGTAGAGTTTGTTTAATTGCCAGAGTTTAGCTTTAAAGTGACAATCATCACTCCAATTAAGATATACCGTTTGTTTAAAGCGGCAGTAAACTCTACCAATTTATTTCTTTTTAAATGGGCTTCCTGCAGTGTTATGCCATAATGTGCTAGAATGCACCTCATATTAGACATTATGACTGACTTACCTTTCAACCAGAGCCCTCCAGCTCTGAGCTGTCACTGCTGCCGGTGCTTCCATCTTCTTCAGGTCTATCTTCCAGTTTAGCGCTCTCTGGTGGTTTGAATGGCTGCACATGCAGCATGCGCCCAGGAGTCATCATTGCGGCACGGTGCCCTCTGCGATCATGGCACACTCAGTGTGCCCTGAAGAATGCAAAGTGTACTGTGCATGCGTAGACGTAGTAATATCATAAGCTAAAGTCAATGTATATATCTTCTAAATGGTGCAAGTTAGGTAAGGCCAAAGGCTAATCACCATACCTACAGGTCAGACATATTATAAGCTTACCGGTATGACAAAAAGTCAATATAGGAGTTCACCACCACTTTTATTTCACAGGTCACAGAGCTGGGGCATTCATGTTATAGCGGCTGGTGGGGGCACGAGGTCCTTGGATGCGTTATGATATCGGGCAAAAAGGTACATTTGGGGGGACCCGTCTTAGGTACAGCTCCCACTATTCTGGCTGGTGGTACCTGCGATGTTGGTTTGTCCCTGAGTCTGTGCTTTCTGCGGCTGAAGGCCAAAAATGGTGGTTACACAGGTACTTGTAGTGCATGCCCATAAGGACCTTGGGGCCCGTTGAATACTGTCTGATGTTCATACGTTCATATGTTAATATATTTAAAATGTTAGTTATATATGGCCATTAAACTCGATTTTATGTCTAGTCATTATAGGCTAAGTGGTCTTTGGTACCCTAGTCATGTACTTAGAGCAAGATTAACCACTTGCCGACTGTTCACATTAACAGTACTGCGGCAAAGTGGCTTGTTAAAGTCTGGCGACGTAGACTTACGTCACCAGACTCTACCCTCTCTTGGCGGCGCGCGGGCGCCGCCGGAGGCTCGCTCCCACTGTATTCAGACACAGCGGGAGTCGGGCCAGGGGAGGAGAGGCGGTGATCACCGCCGCTCTTCCCCGATCGTCGGGGATCGAGTGAGGAAATCCGCCCGCTTGTGTAAACAAAGTGGGCGGATCTCCTCTGTGACAGACAGTGACAGATTACAGGATTCAGCATTGCTGAACCTGCGATCTGTGTCTGTGTCACACAACCCCCTCCCCCCACACACGTCAGTAAGCATGAGGCATACATTAAACCCCTGATCACCAACAGTGTTAACCCCTTCCTTGCCAGTGTCATTATTACAGTAACAGTGCATATTTTTAGCACTGATTACAGTATTAATGTCACTGGTACCCCCAAAAGTATCAAAAATGTCAGTTAGGGGTCCGATCTGTCCGCCGAAATGTCGCCACCCGTGAAAAAAAAATTGCAGATCGCCACCATTACTAGTAAAAAAAAAAAAATAAACAATAAAAATGACAAATCTTTCCCGTAGTTAGTAAACGCAATAACTTTTAAGCAAACCAATTAAATACGCTTATTTTGATTTTTTTTTTTACCAAAAATATGTAGCAGAAAACAAATTGGCCTAAAATGTTAAAAAATTTTGATTTATAAATTTTTTTGGGGGAATGTTATATTTCAGAGTGTAAAAATATTGTTTTTTTTTTTTTTAAATTGTCGGTTTTTTTTTTCAAAAATTAAAAATCGCACAGGTGATCAAATACCATCAAAAGAAAGCTCTATTTGTGGGGAAAAAAAAGGGCATACATTTAATTTGGGTACAGCGTCGCACGACCGCGCAATTGTCCGTTAAAGTAACGCAGTGCCGAATCGCAAAATATAGCCTGGTCAGGAATGGGGTAAAATCTTCCAGTCTTAAAGCGGTTAAAAATACGCACATTGAGAAATTTTTTGTCAAAGACATGTAGCTAAATACATTTTGGCCTAAATATATGACAAAAATTGAATATATTGGATATTTTTTAACCGTCAAAGTAGAAAATGTCCATTTTTTATCAAAATTTTTGCTATTTTTTTATTAATATCGCAAAAAATGAAAAGCGCAGAGGTGATCAAATACCACCAAAAGAAAGCTCTGTTTGTGGGAAAAAAAGGACGTAAATTTTGTTTGGGTATGGCGTTGCATGACCGCGCAAGTCAGTTAAAGACGCGCAGTGCCAAGTTGCAAGAAGTGGCCTGGACGTTAAGCAGGAAAATCCTCCGGGGCTAAAGTGGTTAAAGTTGGACATACAGTAGATGACCTGATAAAAGTTAACCTTTTCTTTATTGGAAAGTATTGGCACTTTTAGAAAGTCACTGGCATTGTTATTATTGCACAGGGAGGCATTCACTGATGTCAGTTTTGGGTATTATGGTGGTGCTAGGTCATGCGAGGATGGGAAAATACCTTTGCAAGGCTATCCAACCCGAAGAGATGACAAAAGGCTCATTGCCTAGTTTTATGAAGCCCAATATCCTGTTTACAGGAATTTCTCCTATAATCGAGATTCTAGCTTGTTCCACAGAAATCATGTCAGGGACCATTTACTGGACTGTTTTCCAGGGCTAAATGAAAAGAGAAAGGATGAAACCTTTTGGAATAAACAGAGGACAGGGATTCTACATATTTGAAACACAGGTTGTCTAATACTCTTAGCATCACTGGAATACAACTGAGCCTCATCTGGTGTCCAGAGATTTTCTGCTGGAGAAAAATGTCTGCAGGCTGTCCTCTGGTTGTGTGTTTGATGTGTCCGGATTTGTTGAGGATTAAAAGATGAAATGATGTTTGGAAAAGAAAGAAATCTTCTTTTTATGGGACTATGTAGGTACAATCCTAAAGCGTAGATGCTTGTATAAAAGTAAATTTATAAATACATATTAAACAGAGATATACAAAAGGGCAGTGTGGCTTAAAACATGAAATACCAAATCTCACAATATGGAATACAAATAAGGATGAGATGTACAACAACAATGGGAATTGAGACCACTGACGCATTTCGAGGATTCTTCATTAGAGGTGTCTGGGTATAAGCGAGAATGGTCTGAAATATAAGCGTTTCCATAAGTATACGATTATATGTTACAAACAAGTATTTATCATAGAGGAGACATAAAAGCACAGAAGACATAAGAGCACGCCCCCACAATCGGTCCCGCGAAGCGACATACAGGTACGTCATTTCACGGGACAGAGCTGACCTGCCGCCGTAAAACTACGGCGGCTGGTGGGCAAGTGGTTAAACTTTCTAAGTTCAGAACAAAGCAGAATAAGTAATGTAAAGTACAGGGGTCAGGAGTAAGCAACATGGAGTTCAGAGGTCAGGAGTAATGCAGAGTGCAAGGATCAGAAGTATGCAACATGGAGTTCAGAGGTCTGGAGTAATGCACAGTGCAGAGGTCAGGAGTAAATAACATAGAGTTCAGAGGTAAGGAGTAAGTAACAGAGTTCCGAGGTCAGGAGTAATGCAGAGTACAGGAATCAGGAGTAAGTAACATAGAGCTCAGATGTCAGGAGTAATGCAGAGTGCATGGGTCAGGAGTAAGTAACATAAAGCACAGAGGTCAGGAGTAATGCAGAGGGCAAGGATCATTGTTAAGTAATGTAAAATGCAGGGGTCAGGAGTAAGCAACATGGAGTTCAGAGGACAGAAGTAATGCAAAGTTCAGGGGTCAGGAGTAAGCAGCATAAAGTTCAGAGGTCAGAAGTAATGCAGAGTACAGGGTTCAGGAGTAAGCAACATGGAGTTTAGAGGTCAGGAGTAATGCAGAGTGCATGGGTCAGGAGTACGCAACATGGAGTTCAGAGGTCTGGAGGAATGCACAGTGCAGGGGTAAGGAGTAAATAACATAGAGTTCAGAGGTAAGGCGTAAGTAACATAGAGTTCAGAGGTCAGGAGTAACGCAGAGTGCAGTGATCAGGAGTAAGTAACATAGAGCTCCGATGTCAGGAGTAATGAAGAGTCCAGGGGTCAGGGGTAAGTAACATAGAGTGCAGAGGTCAGGAGTAATGCAGAGAGCAGGGGTCATTGTTAAGTAATGTAAAGTGCAGGGGTCAGGAGTAAGCAACAGTGAGTTCAGAGGTCAGTAATAATGCAGAGTGCAGGGGTCGGTGTTAAGTAATGTAGATTGCAGGGGTCAGAAGTATGTCATGCAGTGTGCAGGGGTCAGTGTTAAGAAATTCAGAGGTCAGAAGTAATGCAGAGTGCAGGGGTCGGTGTTAAGTAATGTAGATTGCAGGGGTCAGAAGTATGTCATGCAGAGTGCAGGGGTCAGTGTAAGTAATGTAGATTTCAGGGGTCAGAAGTATGTCATGCAGGGTGCAGGGGTCAGTGTTAAGTAATTCAGAGGTCAGAAGTAATGCAGAGTGCAGGGGTCAGAGTAAAATAATATAGAGTGCAGGGATCAGACGTATGTCATGGAGAGTGCAGGGCTCAGGAACAAGTAAGCCTTATTGTACGGTGATATCTGAATGAGATAAATACATGTAATGATGATAGTATTTATTATAGCAACCCCTTTTTTATTTTACATCCATTTATATATTTCCTAACATTGGTACACAGACTCAGGCTCTGCAACAGAATTGACAATGACAGTGATTGAGATAAACCATATCACTGCCTCAGGTGCTTGGAAAGCTCTTTCTATTCACACGGTATCATTTTTTGGAACAGTTGTTGCAGCTAGTCAATCACCTCTGGCAGTGTTATAATTTGATACAACCCCTGTCATTTCTGCTCTGCATGTGAATGTGAAGAACAATATAAATATAATTATAGGTAGAATTCAGTACTTCATCTATTCTGCTACTGCTGAGAGCACAGTATGAAGTTTGTGAAATGGATAGCCTGTTCTCGGTGTCATCATGTCACCATGCACATACTGTCTATGAACGGACCAGGATGAACAGAAAATATTTCACATTTTGGAAGGCTGACGCCACATAAGGTACATAAGTGAAAGGCAATGCTGGAAGAACTTAAAGGGCAATTCCACTTTTGTTAAAAAATATCTAAAATTGCTGTGTGTTCTTAACCGGTACCCAACCGCCGCCGTCGATTTACTGCGGCAGTTCGGCTCTCCTGCGCAAAACGACATAGACCTACGTCGGTCGCGCGCCTGCAGCTAGGGGGCGAGTGCGCACCCCCCACCCCCACTCGGCAGCAGGGACTCCATTGCACGGGGCAGGCGGCTCCGATTGCCGCCTGGCCCCCGCAAACGTTCCCCGCTGTGAGAGGACGGTTAGCTATTGTAAACACAGCTGACCGTTCTTCTCCCTGGAATGATCATAGAGTGCCTGTGATCCTTCTATATAGGAACACAGATCTCTGTGATCATTTCACAAGCCACGCCCCCCACAGTTAGAATCACTCCCATAGGCTCACATTTAACCCCTTGATCACCCACAGTGTTAACCTCTTCCCTTCCAGTGTCATTATTACAGTAACAATGCATATTATTAGCACTGATTACTGTCACTGGTCCTTCCAAAAATGTCAGTTAGGTGTCAGATCTGTCCACCGCAATGTTGCAGTCCCGCAAAAAATCGCAGATCGCTGCCATAACTAGTAATAAAAAAAAACCAATAAAAATGACAAATCTTTCCCGTAGTTAGTAGACCTGATAACTTTTGCGCAAACCAATCAAAATACGCTTATTGCGATTTTTTTTTACCAAAAAAATGTAGCAGAAAACAAATTGGCCAAAAATGTTAAAAAATGTAGATTATTAATTTTTTTTGAGAATATCATATAGCAGAAAGTGAAAAAATATTGTTTTTTTTTTTTTTTCAGAATTGTTGCTCTTTTTTTGTTTATAGTGCAAAAAAAATAAAAAATCACAGAGGTGATCAAATACCACCAAAAGAAAGCTATATTTGTGGGAAAAAAAGGATGTCAATTTTATTTGGGTACAGGGTCGCACGACCGCGCATTTGTCCGTTAAAGTAACGCAGTGCCAAATCGCAAAATATGGCCTGGTCATTAAGGTGGAAAATCTTCCAGTCCAGCAGTGGGTAAAAATCACTTTTCCATTTTATTCTGAAGCTGCTGTAATTTTCTAAAACTGTCCACATAGTCAATGCAGTATGGAGACGTTCTTTACTAGTACAGGATGCCCCTAGACATGGCATTTCCTGCTTGGCTGATTGGCTCACTGAGGTTATCAGATGTCTTTTCCAAGATGCGTTCATTTTAGGCATCCTCTGCAATAGGAATTTCATATTTTGGTCTAATACACCCAAAGATTTAAAGACTTCTAAAGGTATCAAACATATTATATAGTAGGCATCGCAATGCTGAAACTCGCAGATTCTCCCATTCAAGGATCAGTCTTGAAAGGTTATGGTGGAACAAACAGCATTTTCTTCAGAACAGAAAAAAAACAGGATGTGTCATAAGGTTTGTTAAAACCTGGAATGTACATAGATCACCCAGAAGGGATTGTTTTTTCTCAAAAAAAAAAAAAAAAAGTGGAGTTACTCTTTAACATTTTACTGAAAGATTTTGAAAGTTTCTTTAGCATTTTAAATTGACTCATAAGTGAATGAGCTGCATTAGCTATAATGATGAATCACAATAGTAAAAAAGATAAAAAAAAAAAAAAAAACGTGGGTGGAAATGATTACCGTCATTTTTTTTCTTTGATAACTTCAAAAAAAAATGTTGTCCTTGAAGGGGTGTCTACTTGTAATGTGTTTCTGTGGATGGGAGAGAGCAGAGGATTCCAGTAATTCAGTTATCTCTGGGATGATGTCATATTTTCAGGGGGAACAGTGTGACAATACTGACCAAATACTCACTACTCAATTTTGTATTGGAGTATATCATGGGCTAACTTGGTTTCTACAAGCAAGTGAGCAAGAAATAATTGGGGATGTTGGCCACACACAGTAATAACTTTAACCACTTCAGCCCCGGAAGGATTTTCCCCCTTAATGATCAGGCCATTTTTTGCGATTCGGCACTGCGTTACTTTAACTGACAATTGCGCGGTCGTGCAACAACACTGTACCCTTATAAAATTGATGTCCTTTTTTCCCCACAAATAGAGCTTTATTTTGGTGGTATTTAATCACCTGTGCGATTTTTATTTTTTGCGCTATAAACAAAAAAAGAGCGACAATTCTGAAAAAAAATATATATATATATTTTTCACATTCTGCTATATAACATCCCCCCCCCCCCCCACCCCAAATTTTTTTTTTAAAAATCTGATTTTTTCATCATTTTAGGCCAATTTGTATTTTGCTATATATTTTTGGTAAACAAAAAATCCCAATAAGTGTATATTGATTGGTTTGCGCAAAAGTTATTGCATCTACAAACTCGGGAAAGATTGTAATTTTTTTTTCTAGTAATGGCGGCGATCTGCGATTTTATGCGGGACTGCGACATTGCAGCGGACAGGGCGGACCCCTAACATTTATGACACTTTTGGGGGTACCAGTGACATTACTACAGTAATCAGTGCTAAAAATATGCACTACTACTGTACTAATGACACTGGCAGGGAAGGAGTTAACCTAGTGGGGAATCAAAGGGTTAAATGTGAGCCTAGGGGGTGTTTTCTAACTATGAGTGGGATGGACTTGTGGAATCCACACAGAGACCTGTGATCCTAAATAGGAGGATCACAGGCGCTCTGTGTTCATTCCAGAGAGAACAATGGTCTGTCTGCTGTGTGTACAACACTGTCTGTCTCAAGACTGTCGCTCTCTCTCCACGGGGAGCGACCACGGGTGCCTGGCAGCAATCGCGGCTGCCGTGCCCCGGCTGGATCGCCTTCCCGGCTGGCAGATGGGGGTGTGCGCGCGCCACCGGGGTCGCTTCTGCGGATCGTCGTACAGGTACGCACAGTTGCGCAGCCCAGCCAGCCTGCCGCAGTATATCTGCAGAGTGCGGTCGGCAAGTAGTTAATACACAGGACATTTAACTCTCCTAGAAGCCAGCAGCATTTTTGCAGGAAAAAGATGCCTGACATTTGTATAGAGGCTTCATGTACACTGGCAGCTCCTAAACTTGGTTTTTTATTTTTTTTTTGCTAAAGCTCAAAAACTCAACTCCATAAAAGCTTACGAATGTATCAATGTACACACAGGCTTTTAGAAGAGTTTTGGAGCTGCTGTGGTTAGGGGAGCTTCAACCTCCTTCTCCAGAACACAGAAGAATTGCATTCAGGATAGGAACGTTTTGACCACCAGCGGAGGGGGAAAATGCGAAACGCGGCAAAATCACAGTAAAATCACGCAGCGATTTGCATTTTATAAAGCCTAAGCTTTTACAGGTGTCAGGCTCTTGGGCATTAATTTATTTTATGGCCAGAAAAAAGAATTGAAATGAATTAATGCTCAAGCACTGACATTTTGGTGTTTTTAGCAGCTTCCAGCAGCATCAAGCGTTTTGTTTCTGCCCAAACTGTGCTGCTCTTGGACCCCCCTCCCACAGTGGTTTATTTTTTACCTCTAAAAGCCCCTGCCACTAAATGCTGCTAAAAACCTATATGTGAATGAAAAAATGAAAACATAGGCTAGCATAGACCGGCGTTTAGAGGCAGGAGAAAAAAATGCCAGACGTCCCTAAAAGCAGCTGTAAAAATGTTCAGTGTGTGAGGCCTTTGACCTCATTCACATGGGCATACTGTTCCATAGACCTGGAACATTTGATTGATTTGAACAGGCTTCATGCATGCCTCTGTACAGGCATATGCGGGGGGGGGGGGGCAAAGGGTTCCTGCCTCTTTGCCCCTTGATGCCCAAAGTGCCCTTTTGACAGGGAAGACATCCTAGGTCTCCTGCGAGGTGCAGGAGTCTCCCACATATGGGCTGCGGCTCCCTGACACCCGCAAGTTCAGAATGGAACCGATACTTCCTGTATAGTTCTGGCTCCGTCCTGTCACAGACTAAGTGATATCAAATGCACTCCGCCTGTGAGAGGAGAGATACAGGAACCATAGACTCTGCATACTTCCTCCAGCGCCGCCTACTCCGGCGTTGATGTATCTCAGAGGAGCCAGCATTTCCCTCCAGCAGTACCAGCCAGTAGTACCCACCAGCAGTACCCACCAGCATTACCAGCAAACAGTACCCGCCAGCAGTACCAGCCAGCAGTACTCACCAGCAGTACTCACCAGCAGTACCCACCAGCAGTACCAGCGAGCAGTACCCACCAGCAGTACCCACCAGCAGTACTCACCAGCAGTACCCACCAACAGTATCCGCCAGCAGTACTCACCAGCAGTACCCACAAGCAGTATCCACCAGCAATACCCACCTGCAGTACCCACCTGCAATACTCACTAGTAGTACCAGTCAGCAGTACCCATCAGCAGTACTCACCAGCAGTACCCATCAGCAGTACTCACCAGCAGTACTCACCAGCAGTACCAGCCAGCAATACCAGCCAGCAGTACTCACCAGCAGTACCCGCCACCAGTACCCACCAGCAGTACTCACCAGCAGTACCCACCAGCAGTACTCACCAGCAGTACCCGCCAGCAGTACCCATTAGGAGTACCAGCCAGCAGTACCCACCAGCAGTACCAGCCAGCAGGTAAACCGCAGTGCATCTATTTGAAAGTAGCCTTAGGCCCCTTTCACATGATCAGTCTGTGCAATAGCGTGTGTAAATTGTTGCAATATGTTTTTTTAATAACTAGTTGTGTTTTGTCATAATACAATGTCATGCCCTTGTTCATACATGTATGAACAAGGACATGACATTTTCTGGCTGCCTAAGTCACATGTGCTAGGGGTGCAACTAGCCCCCATCACATAATTGTAAATATCCCAGCATGTGCAGTGTTTCTGACTCCTACATTTTTCTGCCCTATCAATACAGAATCATCCGTATTGATACGCGTATCAGGAAAGAATGCGTCACGATACATTGCTGTATTGATATTTTGAGCACAGCCCTATTTAAAGCCCTGTTCCATGTGCCTCTTTTATACTATAAGCACCTGCCCCCCCCCCCCCCCCCAAAGGTCTCTGCACGGCCCTGCCTCTGTGCATACCAGGCAGCTAAAAAAAGGCCCTTCTCATAGGCGTATGGATCTGCACACCAATTGACGAAGTCTTAAAGATGACCAAGGTGAAAGGATTCCTGTATTACAGCCTTTCAAGAATAAATACATAAAGAAATAAGAGCAAAGACAGAAGGGAGTTTTTTTTTTTTTTTTGGGATGTGAACAAATGGAACACCAGGAGAATTCATAAACAAGCAGTGGGCGGACATACAGACTACATAGAGGTATCAAGGGAGTTGATAAAAATAGTTATTTATTATTGCATAGTAAAACATGAAAATTGCACGTGCAAATGGCATGAAATCGAGGATGTCAGCATTTGTGATGTGTTATTAGACTGGAAGGGCCTGGGTCCATAGGCTTTGGGCTATTGATGATGGCTTCAGTTTGACATCAGATGTCTACACTTCCCACCTGCATTTGCTTTGCACAGACTTGTGTTAAAAAAAAGAAAATCCACTTGAAGTGAAAAAAGCCAGTTGACACAGTTTCTTAAAGTGACACTTTGCCTGTGGTCACACCAGGTACAATTTAAAGTGGTGCGATTTAAAGCCTAACTTCAGCCACTACTTCAGCACTACTTCTCTGAGATATGTAACGATTTGAAATTACTTCAGTGCTACTTCAGTAAGAGGGGCTGTCCATGTCACAGGAAAGTGATGTTAGGAACAAAAGTTTAAGCAAAGGGTTAATATTTAACGTTTACCATTTAACATTTAACTTTTTTAGGCTCAAGTAGTGCTGACATAGACACAGGTAGGATTTGCAGCACGATTTACGATATAGTCTAGGGCAGTGAAATCGTGCTGAAGCCCTCTATCACATTGGATGATTTGCCATGCGATTTGACACATCCATTCTCATGACCTAACATTCCAATCAGTTATTATGATGACTTTGTAGCACCACACTGATTTCCAAAAGTAGTTCCTGCACTACTTTTGGTGACTTCGAGTGCAACTTCAATAGACATCTGTGCATGTCTTGGCACAGTCACAAACACAAACACAATGCCTCCTGCGCCCAGGAAAATGGCCTCTTCCAAATGGGTATATTAATGTCTCCAATGGACTTGAAAGCGGATAGCCACGGTCTTGCTGCCCTCAAAGACTTCGGGAAATCTACTGTAATGGAACAGCTGACCCACACGGTGCTTGTGGTCTTCCGTCAGTATACGGCTTCCTTGCAGTCATGAACATAGATATCAAATCCTTGCCGCCCCCATACAAAGCTAGCCAACAACTTAGCTTTTACAAGTTCTTCTCATTTAGTGAACAGTTTCACACTCAATTTAAACACACATGAGCACATACCCCTCCTGATCAAATTACTACACACAGGTCAGGGGTTGCCTGATAACATTATCCTTTGCAGATGAAATTGTATACAGAAGCAGAATTAACCTGAACTAATTATCTGGCCATCTGGACAGAACAATGTGAGGTCATTAACATTTAACAGGACAGGCAGACTTCACACAATACACACCCCAGCTCAATAGATAGAAAATAGGACAAGACTGCCAATGACAGTCTGTCCGTCTACTAAATTGAAACACATGGAATACACTTCTAGGTGTCACAGACTCCATGGCAACAGGCCACAGGCCTCACAGTGCAAAGTGGGATAAAATCTCCGCATTTCTTGAGAGACACCGTTGACAAATATCGCTCTCCCATCTGAAGCCATCCAAACCATTCTCTCAGCGTTCCCCAAGTATCTTCCCCTCACTCCCAGTGACGGTGAACACCGTCACATCTACAACACTGTAACCATACAAAAACACACAGAGGATGCACCGACCTAGTGCATTATGCTGAGACGAATAATTTATTGTATTAAAAACATGGTATTATACTCACAAAAAATTGCAATTGTAAAAAGCACATCACAAATCCCAGCTTCTAGCTCCCACCATCCAAATAGCTTCAGTGTATACAATAGAGACTGAAGACCCTCTATTGGGTCTTCTATTTGCATGCTGGGATTACATTTTTTATTGGAAATGTTTTAAATCAGAAAGCAAAAAATATGGCGTAAATAAAGCGTCACACCAATGCTGGTCCAGATACAATCTAATTCCAATAAATGTCAGGGGGATAATCCAATCATCAGGCAACACATTTCTGGGGTCCTAAAAAATCCTTTACCAGGAATAAAAAAACATCTCTATATCAATACACTATCCGCTCCTAAGGGTCTCAGGTAAAACCAAATACCCAATAGCTGTTAGTATTGGATGTATACAAATGAATAAGTTCCTTAAAGGGGTTGAAGGGAAGAACGTTTTTTTATCTTAATGCATTCTCTGCATTAAGATAAAAGGCTTTCTGTGTGCAGCAGCCCCCCTAATACTTACTTGAGACCCCTCTCTATCCAGCGATGTCAACAAATGCCTCAGCTGTTTGGGACTCTCTCTCCTGATTGGCTGAGACACAGCAGCAGCACCACTGACTCCCGCTGTTCTCAATCAAACTCAGTTAGCCAATCAGGAGAAAGAGAGGGCTGGGCTGAACGGCAGCTTCCTTTCTGAATGGATATATGGAGCTGCAGCTTGGCTCAGGGTGTCCCCATAGCAAACTGATTGCTGTGGGGGCACTTAACAGGAGGGAGGGGCCAGGAGAGCCAAAAAGGGACCTGAGAAGAGGAGGATCTGGGCTGCCCTGTGCAAAACCAACTGCACAGAGCAGGTAAGTATACCGTATTTTCTGGCATATAAGACGACTTTTGAACCTCAAAAAAAATTCCCAAAAATGGGGGGATCGTCTTATACGCAGAGTATGAAAGTAGTAGGTAATTAGGTGAGTTTAATCTAGGTACCATATACCGTCAATGTATTCTCTTATAACTCTCCAAGGAATTGTAAGTAAAAGTATTACCCTTAGATGTATAATCTTCTCCAGCTGGCTGTGTGGGAATCCTGTAGCGGTATACTGTACCGTAGCTTCGGCTACGTAGTATACCGCGCTGAGCCAATCACTGTGAGCGATGTATTCTATTATTGAATGCAAAGCCTGCTCTGATTGGCGGAGTCAGAGAGAGTAACATAATCCCGCCTCTCTGACTTCGCCAATCTGAGCAGGCTTTACATTCAATAATAGAATACGCAGACATCCCAACCTGCAAAAACTCGTTTCAGGGAGGTGGCAAAGTCATTTCAGGGAGCCGCCCCATCCCCCCACGCACGTCGCGGCTGCGCCCCTTACGCACGCTGCCGCCACCGCAACCCCCCCCCCCCCCCTTTCCAATTTAACACAACCAGAGAATAATGAAATTAAATGTAATCAGTATACCTGGTCACTGGTGCTGGTACTGGTCACTGGTGCTGGTACTGTACTGGCCTGGTCACTGGTGCTGGTACTGGTCACTGGTGCTGGTCACTTGTGCTGGTACTGTACTGGCCTGGTCACTGGTGCAGCCCTGGTAACTGGTGCTGGTACTGATCACTGGTGCTGGTCACTGGTGCTGGTACTGGCCTGGTCGCTGGTGCTGGTACTGGCCTGGTCACTGGTGCTGCCCTGGTAACTGGTGCTGGTACGGTATTGGCCTGGTCACTGGTGCTGGTACTGGCCTGGTCACTGGTGCTGCCCTGGTAACTGGTGCTGGTACGGTATTGGCCTGGTCACTGGTGCTGCTCTCTTGTCTGTGCTGGCCTCTGGGTTTAGGTTAGGTCAGAGTTAGTCAGTGTTGTGGCTGATGATCCAGCACGCACCAAAATGCCTCTGGAGAGGAAGATGCAGCTGAAGTAAAGAGCAAAGCTTCTGCTTCCTCTCTGCCGCTCCTCCCACAGGCGGAGTGCATGTGATCATATCACTCCGCTTGTGAGCCAGATCTACATCGGCTCCGTCGGGCGTTCTTACTCTCACTGTACAGGCGCTGACACTCTGCATTGACATCTCCTGACTGTGACCGAGATATTGCCCTGAGCTCGCAGGTGTCCGTGAGCTCAGGGCGGAAAGCGGGAGTCTCCCGCGACTTGCGGGAGACTTGAGATGTCTGAATACATCGCTCACAGTGATTGGTTCAATGCGGTATACTGTATGTAGCCGAAGCTACGGCACAAACGATATACCGGTACAGGATTTCCACACAGCTAGTGCCTTGAGAGAAAGGAGTGTGATATATACCTTGAGCTCCTCTTCATTGTATGTCCTTGTGCTGGAGAATCCCCTGGTGAGTAACTGTAGGCATCTACAGCTTTCCATTTTTCTAGGTATCAGGGAGATCTCTGGCACTCATAAACTCATAAAAGGGGCAGTCTTCAAGTTCCTTTTTGCAAATTTTTTTACATTTCTGTAGCACCCTATAGGTAGGTGCTAGGTAAAGGTATAGTGGGCCTTGTCTGCCTAACAGCAGGGCTGTGATTTATTAGTCAGGGTGTCATGGTTTCCAGGTGTACCTGCTGAAGGGGGAGTCTCCCCACTTGCTCCTGTGAGAGGCTTCTCATAGGGCGGTGGAGGAAACGCAATCAGGGGACACATCCAGGCTTGTAACTACCCCAGAAGGCAGATTGTGCTGCAATGGATTCTGGGAGTGGGTATAAGTTTGGGGGTGGCACATGACACAATGTCTTTGGTGGGAGCAGAGTCCCAGAATGGAGGGTGCGGCTGTCTCTCCTCCTGTCTGAGAATCCAGAGAGTGCTGAGTTGAGCTGAGGGGGATCCGGTGTGCCGAGAACCTGCAGAGGAAGAGAGGGGTCCAGTCCTAGGAAAGCCTACACAGGTCGTGAGTACTGAGGATTGCCCCTGGGCAGTGGCGTTGCGTGGGTTGTCAGCACCCGGGGCAAGGCAAGTAATTTGCGCCCCCTAACCCGACTTTGAGATCACAAAAGTGGGAAAGGGGCCTTCAGTAATCAAGGTATAGTGTGTCCCCTTTCAATGCAGAGAGATCATCGTGCCCCCTTTCAATGCAGAATGACCAGCGTGCCCCCTTTCAATGCAGAATGACCAGCGTGCCCCCTTTCAATGCAGAATGACCAGCGTTCCCCCTTTCAATGCAGAGAGACCAGCGTTCCCCCTTTCAATGCAGAATGACCACCAGCGTGAACCCTTTCAATGCAGAATGACCACCAGCATGCCACCTTTTAATGCAGAATGACCAGCGTGCCCCCTTTCAATGCAGAATGACCAGCGTGCCCCCTTTCAATGCAGAATGGCCAGAGTGCCCCCTTTCAATGCAGAAAGACCAGCGTGCCCCCTTTCAATGCAGATAGACCAGCGTGCCCCCTTTCAATGCAGAATGACCAGCGTGCCCCCTTTCAATGCAGAGAGACCAGCGTTCCCCCTTTCAATGCAGAATGACCAGCGTGCCCCCTTTCAATGCAGAGAGACCAGCGTGCCCCCTTTCAATGCAGAATGACCAGCGTTCCCCCTTTCAATGCAGAATGACCAGCGTGCCCCCTTTCAATGCTGAGAGACCAGCGTGCCCCCTTCAATGCAGAGAGATCATTGTGCCCCCTTTCAATGCAGAGAGACCAGTGTGCCCCATTCAATGCAGAGTGACCAGCGTGCTGTGCCCCCCTTCAATGCAGAGAGATCATAGTGATAAAAGGTTTTTGGCGAAGGCGCCCAGCCCTAATAAAAAGATGTTTAAAACCTGCTGCCCTTTTAATTGTTAAAAAACAATAAATAGATATATAAAATTGGTAAAAAGGCGCTGGTGATCTTTTATAGTGCAAAGTTATAAATAATTAGAGTGTAGAATTATTTGTAAAATTACTATACCAACATAAATAGTGCATATATAACCAATATATAATTGATAAAGTGCACATGCTATCCTTTAATTGTGCAAAGATTAGTGCAGAAATATTATTAAAAGTGCTTATTAGTGCATCCAAAAAAATATCAAATTATATATATATAATATCAAATTATATCCACAATATATAGTGCCCACTATTGCAGTGCTCATAAAGTGTTTAAAGTGCTTATATTATTTAATCGTCCAAGTCAATTCATGCAAAAGAAGCTGTAAAATTCATTGCTTGGATCTGTAGTGCTCCAGGTGATGGGGTGTGTCACTCGTTGCCTCTTACCTAATAGAAGCAGGTCGCAAGGACCCCCAACGCCTGTGATCCCTTTATAGGGTGGATCAGACCTCTAGTTGGCTCCTTTTTCAGAATATTCTGCTCCGTACAGTCCGCATATAAAGACACATAAGATAGCCACAGATAGTGTAATACTGTTTGTTTTAATGTAAATACACAAAATAACAATTGGCTTCTTACATTTGGTTGTGCCCTCCTGGCACTGGGCAGTTAGGCAGTTTGGTATTGGTTGCTTGCGGGTATTAGGAAATGCCACTATCCGAGGATCTGTAGTACCCTCCTGTGTCTCCTTTCCCCTCCTTTGCAGCGGCGATCGGCGTGTATCACAGCCTGCGCTCCAAATACCTACACTTCCTACTTCTGGGTTTAGCAGAGACCACAATGCATTTCGCTATGCTTGCGTCATCACACCGCCTGATGACGCAAGCATAGCGAATTGCATTGGGGCATCTCCCAGCCTAAAGATGGAGGCAGCCGCAGACAGTGTGTGAACTGTGTATGTCAGAGTCAAAATAACGGAGTGACACTGCAGATGCGCCCCCCCAGATGTTGCGCCCGGTGCGGCCGGCCCCCCCTGCACCCCCCACGCTACGCCACTACCCCTGGGGGTCTGCCAAAGTCAGAGGGGACCACTCCGGAAGAGGTTCTGGGATCCAGTGCCAGCGAGCTGAAAGAGTGTACCTAGGTTGAGGACCCTGAAGTTACAGAGGGGGGGTGCATAGACAGTGAACCCCGAAGAGTTCAAGGCTAAAGGGGGCACCTACTAATGGGCCCTAAATTGTACAGTGTGTGCCAGTTGGAACGTACAGTTTGACAGGATTCTACAACATACTACCCCAAGCCAAAGCAAGGCAGGAGGGAAGTATTCAGTGACTTGTTGCAGTATAACAGTGTCGTTGGGTCTACAATTTCACAGTCCTGGATCTTCTGGACTACAAGTCGAGGATTCAGCACTTCTCTTAAATTACAGAGTGTTCTCAGAGATAGTGGGCATTGGCTGGTGCCGGCTGGCGTCAAGGAAGGGGCAACAGGCATTTTTCAGGAACAAAGTCCCAAGTGTATATAGTTGAAGCCTAAAGGAGTATCCCACTCATTCCCTTCTCCCATCCCCTTTATTTACAACAAAACAAAGATGCCAGAGTGGTTCATGTCTCAGTCTTCACACCCAGGGCCACAGCTCCCAAGGGCTGGAAAGGTAACCGGTAACAATGGCAGACCCACATCAGGCCACGGGCCTGGAAAACCCGCTATATTTCTTTTTCATTGTGTTTTTTGCATGACAACGCAAGAAATCAAACAAAACACAGCTATAGTGGTTACCCGTGACAATTCTACATTGTGCTCCACTCCGAAACCCGTCTAAACCAACATTAATGCTCAATGTAAAAATCCAAATGACAATAATAATGACAGGGGCCAGCAAACCAGTATAGTACAAAAGGACATCTACCGGTAATACAGTACTTACAATACCTTGGAGATTTATAAGAGAATACATTCAGAGGAATAGGACACAGACAGCCAGGGCTTTTATAGATTACACTTACTTAACCACTTAAGCCCCAGAAGATTTTACCCCCTTCCTGACCAGGGCCTATTTTGCGATTCGGCACTGAGTGACTTTATCGGACAATTGCGCGGTCGTGCGACGCTGTACCTAAAAGAATTTGATGTCCTTTTTTCCCACAAACAGAGCTTTCTTTTGGTGGTATTTGATCACCTTTGCGATTTTTGATCATGCGCTATTTTTTTTTTTACCATATGTTTGGTAAAAAAAAATTGCAAAAAGTGTATTTTGATTGGTTTGCGCAAAAGTTATTGCGTTTACTAACAAAGGGAAAGATTTTTGTCATTTTTGTTGTTTTTTTTTAACGAGTAATGGCGGTGATCTGCAATTTTTCTTTGCGGGACTGCGACATTGTGGCGGACAGATCGGACCCCTAACTGACATTTTTGACACTTTTGGGGTTACCAGTGACATTACTACAGTAATCAGTGCTATACATATGCACTGTTACTGTAAAAATGACACTGGCCGTGAAGGAGTTAACTGTATTGGAGAGGGAGGGGTTAAGTGTGTCCCTAGGGGCGTGTTTCTAACTGTGACTGGCTGTGGCTACTAGTGTAAGAACAGAGATCAATGGTCTTACATAGTAGAACCGTGTGATCTCCATTCTTACACAGGGAAGAATGACAGGCAGCTTTGTTTACATTAGCCGCCTGCCTTTCTTCCGGTGTAACGATGTCCGCCGGGCACACGCGCGGGGGGGGGGGTCTATGACCGCGCGGGAGCGCGCCTCCGGCGGCGCACGCTCGCTCCCTAGAGCCTCACAGGCTAGCGACGTAGCCCTACGTCGCTTTGCCTGTTAGGGGCTGACTGCCGACGTAAAAAGTCCTGCGGCGGTCGGCAAGCGGATAATTACCTTTGGGATTTTTATACGCGGCGTATATGGTATATGGTGTTGCCTTGCTTTGCTTCGGAAGGGGGGTAGTCTTATACGGCGAGTATAGCCCAAAACCTATGTTTTAACTTGAAAAGTAGGGGGGTCGTCTTAAACGCCGGAAAATATGGTAATATGTTTGTTATTTTAATAGAAAAAACGAGACTTTACAGTCATTTCAACAGCGAAAAGATACTTACTTAGATATAGATACATTGAATAGAGTTATTCTGGGATTTCAGGCAGCCATATAACTCAGAAAAGCTGATCAATACACAAGCGTATGAAGATAATCGTGATGATATCTAATCATCCACCCATACAGTCTACCTACAAGTAGTCTGAATTACATGGACTAAAGAACAAGCCTTTAAATCACATCTGAGGCATAATGACCACTAATAGCATTAGCTTCTCTCAGTGAGAATCACCATCAGGCAATATTAGCATTATTCACAGGTCATTAACTACGCAATATTCAGCCGGTGGTCTCATTTTACAGATAGCGTAAATAAGACTACTATTGACCACTGAACTAAGCAGAGCAGAAAATCATCCTACACTTCTTTTAAATGGTTTGGCAAGGCTAGGGATACACAAGCAACTTCTATCTCAGAGACTAAAAAAACTCCTTGTGCCATTGCAGGACATTGTAAAGACAAATATTATCAAGAAATTATCTCACAGTTGAATGGAAAAATAGATTTAAGAATTTACTAGATCTAGAAATGAAAGTGTCATTCAAAAGGGGCTCAATTTTGCTACTAAAAGCGAATTATCTCCAATGGCCCATTCACACCCTTAGCATTTTTTATAACGCACTCCTCCATTCATCCCCGTTTGATAGTCCCTGTTTTGAGGGTCCTGTTCCCTGGCGATGTCCCCAATGGGTGTCCCAGGTTTTTGGGAGTAATGCAACTGCAGACCTGTAGTACTGAGAGAAATGCTCTTTTCTACAGGTCTGACAAGCAGCAGGCATGTGGGGATGGTAACTGGCAGTGATTTGGAGGATACATTGGGCAGAACAAGGGTGTTCTGGTGTGCAGAAAGAAAAGCATGGCAGTAATTGGACTTCCCCAACGTTCATTCCACTAGAGAGCATTCCAATGCATTGGTGTTCACTGTTAAGTAATTGTTTATGAAGTCCAGGAGAGGAGACCAGGGAAGTCCCCTGAAGTTTTAGCATCCATTCCTGACTTGTTCGCTGGGTTGACTTTCCATGGCATGCCAGGCAAACAATATAACTTTGAAAAACAAAGGGAAAAGTAGGCTCACTGATCACCATTTCAACCCTCAAATTTATCAGCCCCTCTCCATTAACCACTTTAGCCTCGGAGGATTTTGCTGCTCAATAACCAGGCCACTTTTTTCAACTTGGCACTGCGTGACTTTAACTGACAATTGCGCGGTCATGCAATGCTGTACCCAAACAAAATTTACGTCCTTTTTTCCCCACAAACAGAGCTTTTGCTTTGGGGGTATTTGATCACCTCTGCGCTTTTTATTTTTTGCGATGTTAATAAAAAAAGTTTTTTTTGCAATTGAAAATTGTCATTTTCTACTTTGACAGTTAAAAAATATCCAATATATTCAATGTTTGTCATATATTTAGGCCAAAATGTATTTAGCTACATGTCTTTGACAAAAAAATTCTCAATGAGTGTATTTTTATCCACTTTAAGACCGGAAGATTTTACCCCCTTCCTGACCAGGCCATGTTTTGCGATTCGGCACTGCGTTACTTTAACAGACAATTGCGCAGTTGTGCGACTCTGTACCCAAACAAAATTTATGTCCTTTTTTCCCCACAAATAGAGCTTTCTTTTGGGGGTATTTGATCACCTGTGCGATTTTTTATTTTTGCGCTATAAACAAAAAAAGAGCGACAATTTTGAAAAATTATTTAAAAAAAAATTACAATTAAAAAAAAAAAATTTAAAAATCTAATTTTTTTTAACATTTTAGGCCAATTTGTTTTCTGCTACATATTTTTGGTAAAAAAAAATCGCAATAAGCATATTTTGATTGGTTTGCGCAAAAGTTATTGGGTTTACTAACTACAGGAAAGATTTATGTCATTTTTATTGTTTTTTTTTTTTTTACTAATAATGGCGGCGATCTGCGATTTTTTGCGGGACTGTGACATTGCGGCGGACAGATCGGACACCTAACTGACATTTTTGACACTTTTGGGGGTACCAGTGACATTACTACAGTAATCAGTGCTAAAAATATGCACTGTTACTGTAATAATGACACTGGCGGGAAGGGGTTAACACTGTTGGTGATCAGGGGTTTAACCGGTTGCCGACCGCCGCACGACTATATACTGCGGCGGTCAGCCCCGGCCAGGCAGAGTGACGTATCGGTACGTCACTCGCCTGTCACTGACTTGCGAGCCTATCACGGGCGGGCGCGCGCCCGCCGAGGCGCGCGCCCGCCGTGGCTCGTTCACAGGCAAGTCAGTGCGTGTGACCGGCGGACTCGATGTCCGCCAGTCACACTGCGATCGCTCCTGTGAAGGGAGAAAGACAGAGCAGCTTGTGTAAACAAGCTGCCTGTCAGTTCTCCCTGTGTAAAAGTAAAGATCTGTCCGTTCTACTATGTAGAACGGTTGATCTTTGCTTTTACACCAATAGGAATGTCCCTACACAGTAGAAAGCACGCCCCTAGGACACACTTAACCCCTCCCCGTCCAATAAAGTTAACCCCTTCCCTGCCAGTGTCATTTTTGCAGTAACAGTGCATATGTATAGCACTGATTACTGCAGTAATGTCACTGGTAACCCCAAAAGTGTCAAAAATGTCAGTCAAGGGTCCGATCTGTCCGCCGCAATGTCGCAGTACCGAAAAAAAATCGCAGATCGCCGCCATTACGCGTTAAAAAAAAAACACCAAAAATGACAAAAATCTTTCTCTTTGTTAGTAAACGCGATAACTTTTGCGCAAACCAATCAAAATACGCTTTTTGCGATTTTTTTTTTACCAAACATAGGTAGCATAAAACAAATTGGCCGAAAAATGTTAAAAAATTTTGATTTTTACTTTTTTTTTTGGGGAATTTCATATAAAAAAATGTGAAAAATATTGTTATTTTTGCAAAATTTACGCTCTCTTTTTGTTTATAGCGCGTGATCAAAAAATCGCACAGGTGATCAAATACCACCAAAAGAAAGCTCTGTTTGTGGGAAAAAAAGGACGTCAAATTCGTTTAGGTACAGCGTCGCACGACCGCGCAATTGTCCGTTAAAGTCACGCAGTAAAAAATCGCAAAAAAACCCCTGGTCCTTTAGCAGCCAAATCCTCCGGGGCTTAAGTGGTTAATGTATGCCTCATGCTTACTGACATGTGTGGGGGGAGGGGGTTGTGTGACACAGACACAGATCGCAGGTTCAACTATGCTGAATCCTGTGATCTGTCCCTGTCTGTCACAGAGAAGATCCGCCTGCTTTGTTTACACAAGCGGGCCGATCTTCTCACACTTGCCCCAACGATCGGAGAAGAAAGGCGGCAATCGCCGCCTCTCCTCCTCAGGCCCAACTCCCGCTATGTCTAAAAGCGCGCCGCTGAGATCACTAGGAGTCCAGCGACCCAGGGGAGCCGACCTGCCGCAGTAGTATTACTGTAAGCGGTCTGCAAGTGGTTAATTAACGATCCTGTGCAGCAGTTTACCTTAAAGGTGTGACATGTTCAATACTAAAGCCTTTAGCTGCTTTTGTAAAGCAGCTCAATCTTTGGAATGCACAGTGACTGGGTGAGCCATTGGATTCAATAATAATGTATTACTTCAACTCAAACAACTAAAGGCAACCTAAAGACTTGTCAGTGCTCCATGCTGTGCAATGGAACCGTTCTAATCAGAGTGACTCAAGTCGCTCCGACTTAGAAAAAGGTTCATGCACTACTTTTGGGCGAAGTTGGAGCGACTTGCATTGATGATGGGAGAGTTGGACCACTGCGCAAAGCCTTCTCAAGCACATCCCAAACATTCTCAATGGGGTTAAAGGGAATATACATGTCAAAAATGAAATTTTTCCTATTTATAGTATGTTAAATATCTTTATCTTTGATATTATTCATTTTCTGGCTAGCTGCTTGAGAAGCTTAGAAAGTCTTATCTAAGCTGGATAAACAGCTTCTTCCTGTTCTTCACTGACGACTCAATTTCCTGTTATCTGAAATGTGCTAAGCTGCATTTCACTTCCTGATAAGGTTGTCAAGCTTTCTTAGACAGTCATGCCTATACCTGCCCAGCCCAGCCCCCATCCCTCCTATCCTTCACCATGATCTCCTCCTGTCTTCATTGCCTTGTTTAGACTAACAGCTTCTCCTGAGAGAGAGAGAGAGACGGGCACAATATATAAAATAAATAAGGTACAAAGGAATATTAGTGAAAGTTTAGAAGGGTACAGATCCATTTCTATTGCTCATAACATGTGAGTGATGAGTTTTAGGCCCTGTTTCCACAAGTGCGACACATTAAGTTGCATGGCAAGTCACAGCCCATTGATTTCAATGGCACCCATTCCCATTGATGCCACTTTGGAAATCAGCTACTTTGAAAATGTATCTGCACTACCTTAATGCGACTTTGATCCAGAGAGTGTAAGGTTGGATCAAAGCCGCAATCAAAGTCGCACTTTATATTGCTCAACTTAAGAGTCGCACTAGTGGACACATGGCCACTAGGCTAGAGTGCGACTTTGGAGTGCAACTTTGATCCAACTTTACACTTTCTGGATCAAAGTCGCATTAAACGTTGCACAGCTATAATGAATATGTGCCCCTCCCCCCAGCACAGCTATGATGTATATGTGCCCCTCCCCCCCAGCACAGCTATACTGTATATGTGCCCCTCCCCCCCAGCACAGCTATACTGTATATCTGCCCCCCCCCAGCACAGCTATACTGTATATCTGCCCCTCCCCCCCCAGCACAGCTACCCTGTATATCTGCCCCCCCCCCTGTGTCCTGTGTGAATTATTTCCTCATTTTCTCATGAATTTGGATGTACAATGCATCCTTACTGATGAGAGAACACTGGCGAGAACCTATGGTCAGCTCCTCCCATTCTGCTGGAAAAACGGACTTTGACTTAGGGGTGTACTCTCTTTTGTTGCCAGCGGTTTAGACATTAATGGCTGTGCGTTGAGTTATTTTGAGGGGACAGCAGATGTACACTGTTATACAAGCTGTACACTTACTACTTTACATTGTAGCAAAGTGTCATTTATTCAGTGTTGTTACTGTACATGTATAGAAGACAAAATAACACAGGCAGACACAGCGTTGGCGCCCAGGTCACGCGCCATCTGAACAGCAGATACAATGCAATGTCAAGGTCCGGTGAGTACAATTCAAAGAGGACGAGGATAATTAGTGCTGGAGGTGGTTTTGTCATGGGGTCGGGGGGGGGGGGGGGTTGTATTGGGAGGAATAGGTTTGTTTTGCTTAAGATTTACACTGTGCATTGCGCTTTTATCCTCCCCTTCCTTGCCTCCATTCTTCCATGGCAAGTGTAGCACCCCTCTGACCCCTTGAAGGCATGGCAGAGACCCCCAGAGATGGGCTGATCTGACGTTTCACCTCAGGATGTAGATTTTTTGGCAAAGTGGATTAGTAACAGATGAGTGCCAGTCATTTAAGTACAGAAAACAAAATTTTTATTGCTCACACAGCAAAAGTTTGAGGAGAGAGGGGTAGGGGCTCGGGACACCCATAACAAGCAGACAGGCAGACTAGCAGATTAGACAGCAGTACAGAGAAGAACCTTTAAGCCCTACCCTGTGTTCTGTACCTTCCTAGCTGTGTCCAACAGGAACCATGACTTACAGTAAACACGGAGATCTACTGAATGAGTTCATCTTGATGCTTTTTCAGGCTCTTCACAGTTTCCCCCTATGGCAGAGTAGCCTCTCAGGTCCTCATCAAATCCTTTTGTGTCCTTTGATAAGCTCAAAATGACAGAGCCTTGAACTTCAGGTCTAGTCACACAGCTGCTCCACGTTCACCCACCCCCAGGTCAGGGCCTGGTTGGTAGAGAACAATTACTTGTCCTCCCCAAATATTTATACTTCCCCCCAGCATGCACCAGTGGCCAGGAAACTCCTACTGGTTGGCTAAGAGAAATAAAAAAAAAAAAATTCATAAACCAGTTCTACTGTAGCTCATCATAGTAATACCAGTGGTACCAAGGACACACGTTGACAAAAGGGAGGAACTACAGCTACACTGGATTTAGGGGAACCCAATTGATCAAATAAACCACAAATCAGCTGGGTTACTTACCACCCAGCAAAGCTAAATTTAAACAGTAGCTTTAGGACAGGGGGACTACAAAAAAATATCCCATGAGGCATCAGCTTCAACACAGCATCTGGAGGAGAGCAGACCTAACAGTGCATTATCAGACGGCTGGCTGCCTGAACCTGGAAGAAAAATTAGATTGATGCCACCAAAACTTTAAGTAGATATACTCAGGAACTAATTAATATATGTGACAAAAACGTATTTGTAGCATCCCAATGGGGCGTCTGGGTGATAAACGGGCTGCTCTCGTAAAATAAAGAACTGGAACATCGGCCTGGGACTGTAGAAGTGATGTTTGAGTGTATCAAATAGTGTGACAAATTAAAGAACTACACAAAGGGTTAGAGTCCAAAATTAGGTTTTATTCAAAACATTAACTAATCTGAGCCAATGAGCCCTCTGAATGTTTTTGTCCTCTCACTATGAACTCACATCGAAGTCCCAGCACCTCTTATATGCTTTTTTCTTCACTGGATCCTAGGCTACAGTTCTGTGTGTTGCCGTTGATGCATACAGTGTAGGGAGACATAGCTCTAATCCCTGAGTAAAAGGGTGGTTCCATAGGATGCTGCAGGAGAAAGGAGCCACCCTAAAACAAGACACCAGGGACAGCAATCATGGCACTAACCGAAACAGAAAGCTGCATCCTGAGAAAGAGATTAAATCAGCTGTTGAAAACGCTTAAAAATATTAGGGTTTAATATCACTTTAGGCTTTCTGGCGCATTAAATAATTAGCATGTGTTGCATTAAGGCAGCCCATTCATAATGGACCGCATCACATGAAAAAAAAAAACACAGTATATGCGTTGTGATTTTCTGTTGCATTCACTTTGAATGGCACTGCAACCCTCACATGTCCTTAGAGAGCAGGGGCATTATAAGGATGGGCAAATCTGCCTGGGTTTGATTTGCCAGCAGTTCAGGCAATTTAGTTGTAATTCTGCAAAGCCAAACATAGAAATAAAGTTCAATGAAGTCTATGGGGAGGTTTAGTTTGGTGTTAAATTTTGGCCATTTTTAGAGATATTAGGCAAACTACTGTCAAAAAGGCACAAGAAACTGGGAGACTTGTACCATTCCAAAAAAAAGTTTTTAAAGATACCATACAGTGAGAGCGTCTTTTTATGTGGCTTCAAGGGCACGCTGAAATTACAGGAAAACCTTTATATAGTTGTAAACCTTAGACATTAAATATAAAAAAGCATATTTCTCTATAGTGTGTACTTGTCTCAATTAAGAGCACTAACCCTACATTCACACCTATGCATTTTTTGGTGAATTTTGCAGAAACGCACTACAGTCCATTAAACATGGTTTCCTATAGATGTAGTTCACATCTGTGCATTTTACGGTGCAACTATTTTTCCAGATTGCGATTTGTGTGTAATAGACTCCAATGGAGTCGCACCAAAAATGCAATTGTTGCATTTTTTGATGCGTTTTGCTTTTATTTTTTTCCTTTAAACACATTCTATATAGCTGATTGCTTGTGGGCTGGGAAGTCGACCGCCGCAACCTTAACAACCGATGGGTCATCAGCTGCCAGTGGAGTTCCCCGCTGACAGCTGAATGTAAAAAAAAAAGGGGAAAAAGCCAGGAAAAAAAACGGCGTGGGCCCCCCCCCCTGAATCCATATCAGGATTGAACTGGATGGACTATTGTCTTTTTTTAACCATACCTACTATGTAGCTCTGGTATGGATTTGGATGTGAACCCCGTGCCAAAATGTAAAAAAAGAAATAACATAGGGTCCCCCTCGAAGTCCATACCAGACCCTTAGCCGAGCATGCAACCCAGCAGGTCAGGAAAGGGAGGGGACGACCGAGCTTTGGGATGGGGGGCATGCTGGGTTGGTGATGTCACAAGGGGGCGAGACACCACGTGACATCACCAGGTGGCCCCGCCCCTTACCTATTTAAGAACTGTCAGACGGAGGAGCTGGCAGTCGGCGGTTATCCTTCGTCAAAAGCGGAGCTTTGTTTTTTTCCCGTTCTGGAAGTGCGGAGGGCGGCGTGATTGATGATGGATCTACATCGGCGAACATTGTTTTATGATTTTTAATAAAGGTATTGTCAAAAACTATTTGTGTGTTTTTTTTTCATTTTGACACTTTTTTTTGGTGAATGGGTTGGGGTACAATGTATCCCATACTCATTCACATAGGGGGGGGGGCAGGATCCAGGGGCCCCCTTGTGAAGGGGGACTTCCAGATTCCGATTAGCCCCCTACCCACAAACCCCCACAACCACCGCCCAGGGTTGTGGGGAAGAGGCCCATGTCCTCATCAATATGGGGATAAGGTGCTTTGTGGTGAAGGGCAATTATTGGGGGGGGGACCCCTATGCCGTTTTTTTTCCAATTTCTTTTGCCGGCAATCATTTTTTTTACACTGAGCTGCCAGTGGGGTTTCTCACTGACAGCTGATGGCTCATTGGTTGTTAAGGACTCGGCAGCCTGCTTCTTAGCAACCAGCTATATGCGGGGTGTTTAAAGAAAAACAAAACGCAAAATGCATGAAAAAAGCAGGTTTAAAAACGAGAAACGCAACCTTAAAACCTACACTAAGTTTCATTTCTGTCTGCTGCTTCAATCCTCTGTTATCAGCATGAAACACTTCTGACAAATTTTCCTGACACCAAGAGAAAACAGATGACAGGGGAGGTAGCTCCATCTGATTGACAACCTCTGCTCTGCTCTGTTCCTGTGTGCTGTGGGAAGGGGGTGTGGCCCTCCCTCCAATCAGCTCTCAGAGCTCTCCTCACTGAGCTCTGCAGAGTTTAATTTCAGCTCCCCACCCCCTGTTTTATGACAGCTCAGACAAGCTTTATTATTTCTTCACTTTGAACGGATGTAGAGAAGAGAAGACTGCAGATAAACAGATACAACTTATGTAGGAAGATTGGTTTCATCTGTGTGTCTCACTCGAGGCCAGTCACTTCACTGGGTATATGTGAGGCTCTTTTCACGATCTGGAGTCAGGCTCAGAGACCAGGAGCTATAGCAGTAATGAGGCACCCACTGGCCAGCTGGATAAGTACAGAAGCAGGTCACTCCAGAGATGATACAGACTCACCTGAGTCTAAATACTAACCAGTATTTACCAGAGCTCCTGATAGTGGAGACAGATTTTGCTGTGTGTTAGTACCAGGTCACAGTCCTCTGGATCGCCCCACCAGGAGGTGACCAAGCCAAGGTCCAGTAGCAGATGTAGCAGGTAGGGATAAGCAAAAGCGTAGTCAGTAAACAAGCCAAAGGTCAGTAACGAGTGGTTGCAGGTTGGGATCAAGTGGTATGAGTGGTAGTAAAGAGACAGATGGCAGCAGAAGTGACAAGAGAGAGATATAGGCTGGAGAGAGCATAATATTCTGGCAAACAGGAAGTGCAAGGCATGGCTTAAATAGAAGGTTCTTGGGAGGAGCAAAGGGTTAAAGGTTCAAGGCAACCCAAGTTCAAGGCAGGATCATTAAAGGAATTTCCACCAGGAGCTTTTCCTGTTGGCTCAGCAAGAAGAGACATCACCAGACATGACAGAGATTGTTGGTTCAGATCCTGGCCCTGACAGGTTTGCAACCACTTTAAATAACATGCTTGAGAATGCCTTAAACGTGGAATTGATTTTTTTCCTTTTACAATTAGCGTAGCTTACATACAGCAGTAGCAGCAAACCATTCTGATTCATTTCAGTTTAAAACCACATTTTTCAGGGAGCTTTAGCAGTAATGCATGCTTTTTCATCTAATAGCAATAGATCTGTTGTTACAGAAAGAAAGAGATTAGCCGTTACTTGCCTGTGGCTGTCCCTGCTCTCGCTGCTGCTAAACTGTCCTGCCAATTTCTATCAAGCTCTCATTAAGAATTAAGAGATAGTAGATCATACAGCATTGTAAAATTGGTGAGCAGGAGTACAGGCAGGTGTTTACAAAAATGTACTTCTTTACGACTGGCCAAAACATATGTGCAGCAGCAAAAGGGTGGCATTAAAGTGTTATTAACCCACAACAGTAAAATCAGTATTCATATGCAGTAAAGCATGCTTGGTATACTAACTGTGAAACCTAAGGGGTTAATCCTCTGCAATGTGTAAAAAGGCTGTTTGATCCTGTCTTCTCTGTTCCTCCCCTTTTTTCACTGTCCTCAATCCACCTCCTCACAGAACAGAGCTTTGGGGCAAGCTGCACATGCTCAGTTTGGTGTGTATTCCTGGAGAGTTTTTTTTTTTTTTCCTGGGAGAGTGCATGTGATCAGCACAAGGCCAATCAGCACTGTCCAGACAGAGGGTCAGGGGTCCTTCAGCCTCATAGGACAATCAGAGTAGAATGAAAACACCTCCTACAAGCTTTAACCAGACACTGATAGAAGTCACAAGACAGCTCTAACTGCTGATGAGAGAAGGTATTTAGCAGTTTATATTTACTAAAACGATTGCATTTCCATGTTCTCTGTGCTGTAGGCGACCAGATATTGTGAATGCAGGGTCCTGGGTATAGTAACACTTTCATGCACACACATCGAACATATGTGTCACTGGGCGACTGATGTTTATGTACTAAGACAAAGACCAAGCCATCGAATACAGTTTTCGAAACAGACTAAAGATCAGTAGCTGGTAGAACTGGCTTTAATAACCTCTGTGGCAGGGGTCATATAATCGCTGATTTGGGTTGAGATTCAGCAGATGAGAGAGTGTAGAGACTGTATATGATACAGCAGTGTAAAATTGACCAATAAGAGGACAGTTTTAATCAGGTATATGAGGCCAAATTGTACGAGGGACAAAGTATACAGGCAAGTGTTTTACTACAAGAGTTGGGAGGCCATAGATGAGACAGCAGGGTAAATTGGCCAGCAGCAGAACAATTTGATTGTGCAAGGCTAGGCCCAAATTTAGTAGAGACAAAGAACACAGGCTGGGGTTCTACTACAAGATTTAAAATACAGCAGGGTAAAATTGGGCAGCAACAGGACTTTAATCAGGGTTAATAGGGATAACTGGTGTATGTCAAACTTTGATTTATCTATGGGAATAGGAATGGGGGCCGGGGGATGAAGAGAATATGACTGACATAATGTAATATATATATATA